>NC_142807.1:1579000-1845560 GCF_049724085.1 Artemia sp. Qi Xiang Cuo
TATTTCAGTAGTGTTTGGTTGTGGTTTACCTTGTCACAGTTACATTTTCTTGATTTTTCAAAGTTCATTTTGAATTTCTTTCGTTGAAATGCAAGAGTTGGAATATTTCAGTAGTGTTTGGTTGTGGTTTACCTTGTCACAGTTACATTTTCTTGATTTTTCAAAGTTCATTTTGAATTTCTTTCGTTGAAATGCAAGAGTTGGAATATTTCAGTAGTGTTTGGTTGTGGTTTACCTTGTCACAGTTACATTTTCTTGATTTTTCAAAGTTCATTTTGAATTTCTTTCGTTGAAATGCAAGAGTTGGAATATTTCAGTAGTGTTTGGTTGTGGTTTACCTTGTCACAGTTACATTTTCTTGATTTTTCAAAGTTCATTTTGAATTTCTTTCGTTGAAATGCAAGAGTTGGAATATTTCAGTAGTGTTTGGTTGTGGTTTACCTTGTCACAGTTACATTTTCTTGATTTTTCAAAGTTCATTTTGAATTTCTTTCGTTGAAATGCAAGAGTTGGAATATTTCAGTAGTGTTTGGTTGTGGTTTACCTTGTCACAGTTACATTTTCTTGATTTTTTCAAAGTTCATTTTGAATTTCTTTCGTTGAAATGCAAGAGTTGGAATATTTCAGTAGTGTTTGGTTGTGGTTTACCATGTCACAGTTACATTTTCTTGATTTTTCAAAGTTCATTTTGAATTTCTTTCGTTGAAATGCAAGAGTTGGAATATTTCAGTAGTGTTTGGTTGTGGTTTACCTTGTCACAGTTACATTTTCTTGATTTTTCAAAGTTCATTTTGAATTTCTTTCGTTGAAATGCAAGAGTTGGAATATTTCAGTAGTGTTTGGTTGTGGTTTACCTTGTCACAGTTACATTTTCTTGATTTTTCAAAGTTCATTTTGAATTTCTTTCGTTGAAATGCAAGAGTTGGAATATTTCAGTAGTGTTTGGTTGTGGTTTACCTTGTCACAGTTACATTTTCTTGATTTTTCAAAGTTCATTTTGAATTTCTTTCGTTGAAATGCAAGAGTTGGAATATTTCAGTAGTGTTTGGTTGTGGTTTACCTTGTCACAGTTACATTTTCTTGATTTTTCAAAGTTCATTTTGAATTTCTTTCGTTGAAATGCAAGAGTTGGAATATTTCAGTAGTGTTTGGTTGTGGTTTACCTTGTCACGAGTTACATTTTCTTGATTTTTCAAAGTTCATTTTGAATTTCTTTCGTTGAAATGCAAGAGTTGGAATATTTCAGTAGTGTTTGGTTGTGGTTTACCTTGTCACAGTTACATTTTCTTGATTTTTCAAAGTTCATTTTGAATTTCTTTCGTTGAAATGCAAGAGTTGGAATATTTCAGTAGTGTTTGGTTGTGGTTTACCTTGTCACAGTTACATTTTCTTGATTTTTCAAAGTTCATTTTGAATTTCTTTCGTTGAAATGCAAGAGTTGGAATGTTTCGGTAGTGTTTGGTTATGGTTTACCTTGTCACAGTTACATTTTCTTGTTTTTTCAAAGTTCATTTTGAATTTCTTTCGTTGAAATGCAAGATTTGGTATATTTCAGTAGTGTTTGGATGTGGTTTAACTTGTCACATTATCATTTTATTGATTTTTTCAAAGTTTATTTTTAATTTCTTTCTTTGAAATGCAAGAGCTGGGATATTTCAGTAGTGTTTGGCTATGGTTTACATTGTCACAGTTACATTTTCATGAATTTTCAATGTTCATTTTTAATTTTTTTCGTTGAAATGTAAGAGTTGGAATATTTCAGTAGTGTTTGGTTATGGTTTACCTTGTCACAGTTACATTTTCTTGATTGTTCAAAGTTCATTTTGAATTTATTTCCTTGAAATGTAAAAGTTGGAATATTTCAGTAGTGTATGGTTGTGGTTTACCCTGTCACAGTTACATTTTCTTGATTTTTCAAAATTCATTTTGAATTTCATTCGTTGAAATGCAGGAGTTGGAAAATTTCAGTAGTGTTTGGTTGTTGTTTACCTTGTCACAGTTACATTTTCTTTATTTTTCAAATTTAATTTTTAATTTCTTTCTTTGAAATGCAAGAGTTGGAATATTTCTGTAGTGTTAGGTTGTGGTTTAACTTGTCACAGTTACATTTTCTTGATTTTTCAACTTTCATTTTGAATTTCTTTCGTTGAAATGCAAGAGTTGGAATATTTCAGTAGTGTTTGGTTGTTGTTTACTTTGTCATAGATACGTTTTTATTTATTGTTAAATGTAAATTTTAATTTCTTTCTTTGAAATGCAAGAGTTGGAATATTTCAGTAGTGTTTGTTTATGATTTACCTTTTCACAGTTACATTTTCTTGATTTTTCAAAGTTCATTTTGAATTTCATTCGTTGAAATGCAAGAGTTGGAATATTTCTGTAGTGTTAGGTTGCGGTTTACCTTGTCAAAGTTATATTTTCTTGATTTTTCAAAGTTCATTTTTAATTTCCTTCGTTGAAATGCAAGACTTGGAATATTTCAGTAGTGTTTGGCTGTGGTTTACCTTGTCACAGTTACATTTTCTTGATTTTTCAAAGTTCATTTTGAATTTCTTTCGTTGAAATGCAAGAGTTGAAATATTTCAGTAGTGTTTGTTTGTGGTTTACCTTGTCACAGTTACCTTTTCTTTATTTTTCAAAGTTCATTTTTTATTTTATTTATTTTAAATTAAAGATTTGTAATATTAAACTATTTTCTCTTATTGTTTTAAATTGTCAAATTTAAATTTTATTGATTTTTAAAAGTTAATTTTGAATTTTTTTAGTTGAAATGCAAGAGTTGGAATATTTCAGTAGTGTTTGATTGTGGTTTAACTTGACACAGTTACATTTTCTTGATTTTTCAAAGTTCATTTTGAATTTCCTTCATTGAAATAGTTTTAGTCGTGCTTTACCTGACACAGTTAAATTTCTTGATTTTGTTAGGTTAGTTAGGTTAGGCTAGATCAAGTTAGATTATTTGTTAGTTGTCAGTACGGTTACGTATTGCTAGGTCAAGTTAGATTAGATTAAGTTAGGTTAGGTTAGGTTAGCCTACGTACGCGCGCGTACGTAGGCTAACCTAACCTAACCTAACTTAACCTAATCTAACTTGATCTAGCCTAACCTAACCTAACCTAACAAAAATACGTACGCGCATGTACGTAGGCTAACCTAACCTAACCTAACTTAACCTAATCTAACTTGATCTAGCCTAACCTAACCTAACAAAAATCAAGAAATTTAACTGTGTCAAGGTAAAGCACGACCAAAACCTATTTCAATGAAGGAAATTCAAAATTAACTTTGAAAAATCAAGAAAATGTAACTCTGTCAAGTTAAACCACGACCAAACACTACCGAAATGTTCCACCTCTTGCATTTCAACGAAAGAAATTCAAAATGAACTATGAAAAATCAAGAAAATGTAACTGTGACAATGTAAAACACAACCAAAACACTTGTTAATTATAAAAAATAAGTAAATAAAAATTCATTAATTCAAAATTAAAATATAAAAATAATGTTAATTTATCTGTTACAAGGTAAACCAAATACAAACACTAATGAAATTTTCCAAAAATTGATTTTCAAAGAAAAAATTTCAAAATTAACGTTGAAAAATCAAGAAAATTTAACTTTATCAAGGTAAACCACAAACAAACACTTCTGAAATATTCCAACTCTTGCATTTCAACGAAAGAAATTCAAAATGAACTTTGAAAAATCAAGAAAATGTAACTGTGACAAGGCAAACCACAGCGAAACACTTCTTAAATATTCCAACTCGTTCATTTCAACGAAAGAAATTAAAAAAGAACTTTGAAAAATCAAGAAAATATAACTTTGACAAGGTAAACCGCAACCTAACACTACAGAAATATTCCAACTCTTGCATTTCAACGAAAGAAATTCAAAATGAACTTTGAAAAATCAATGAAATTTAACTGTGGCAAGGTAAACAACAAAAAAACACTACTGAAATATTCCAACTCATGCATTTCAAAGAAATAAATTCAAACGAACTTTGAAAAATCATGAAAAATGTAATTGTGACAAGGTAAACCACAACCAAACACAACTGAAATATTCCAACTCTTGCATTTCAACGAAAAAATTCAAAATGAACTTTGAAAAATCAAGAAAATGTAACTGTGACAAGGTATACCACAACCAAACACTACTGAAATATTCCAACTCTTGCATTTCAACGAAAGAAATTCAAAATGAACTTTGAAAAATCCAGAAATTGTAACTGTGACAAGGTAAAACACAACCAAACACTACTGAAATTTTCCAACTCCTGCATTTCAACGAATAAAATTCACAACGAATTTTGAAAAATCAAGAAAATGTAACTGTGATAATGTAAACCACAACCAAACCCTACTGAAATATTCCAACTCTTGCATTTCAAGGAAAGAAATTCAAAATGAACTTTGAACAATCAAGAAAATGTAACTGTGACAAGGTAAACCATAACCAAACACTACTGAAATATTCCAACTCTTGCATTTCAACGAAAGAAATTCAAAATGAACTTTGAAAATTCATGAAAATGTATCTGTGACAAGGTAAACCATTACTAAACACCACTGAAATATTCCAACTCTTTCATTTCAATGAAAGAAATTCAAAATGAACTTTTAAAAAATCAAGAAAATGAAACTTTGACAAGGTAAACCACAACCAAACACTACTGAAATATTCCAACTCTTGCATTTCAACGAAAGAAATTCAAAATGAACTTTGAAAAATCAAGAAAATGTAACTGTGACAAGGTAAAGCATAACCAAACACTACTGAAACATTCCAAATCTTGCATTTCAACGAAAGAAATTCAAAATGAACTTTGAAAAATCAAGAAAATGTAACTGTGAAATGGTAAACCTCAACCAAACACTACTGAATTATTCCAATTCTTGCATTTCAAAGAAAGAAATTACTGAAATAATCCAAATCTTGCATTTCAAATAAATAAATTCAAATGAACTTTGAACAAAAAAGAAAAATGTAATTGTGAAAATGTACACCACAACCAAACACTACTGAAATATTCCAACTCTTGCATTTCAACTAAAAAATTCAAAATGAACGTTGAAAAATCAAGAAAATGTAACTGTGACAAGGTCTACCAAAACCAAACACTACTTAAATATTCCAACTCTTGCATTTCAACGAAAGAAATTCAAAATTAACTTTCAAAAATCAAGAAAATGTAACTGTGACAAGGTAAACAACAACCAATCACTACTGAAATTTTCCAAGTCATGCATTTCAACGAAAGAAATTCAAAATGAACTTTGAAAAATCAAGAAAATGTAACTGTGACAAGGTAAACCCCAACCAATCACTACTGAAATATTCCAACTCTTGCATTTCAAGGAAAGAAATTCAAAATGAACTTTGAACAATCAAGAAAATGTAACTGTGACAAGGTAAACCATAAACAAACACTACTGAAATTTTCCAACTCTTGCATTTCAACGAAAGAAATTCAAAATGAACTTTGAAAAATCATGAAAATGTAACTGTGACAAGGTAAACCATAGCCATACACTACTGAAATATTCCAACTCTTGGATTTCAAATAAAGAAATTAGAAATGAACTTTTAAAAAATAAAGAAAATTATACTGTAAAAAGGTAAACCACATCAAAACACAACTGAAATATACCAAATCTTGCATTTCAACTAAAGAAATATAAAAATAAAATTTAAAAAATCAAGAAATTTTAACAGTGACATGGTAAACCATAACCAAAAACAACTGAAACGATCCAACTCTTGCATTTCAACGAAAGAAATTCAAACTAAACTTGGAAAAAAAAAGAAAATGTAACTGTGACAAGGTAAACCAAAACCAAACACTACTGAAATATTCCAACTCTTGCATTTCAACAAAGGAAATTCAGAATGAACTTTGAAAAATCAAGAAAATGTAACTGTGACAAGGTAACACATAACCGAACACTTCTGAAACATTCCAAATCTTGCATTTCAACGAAATAAATTCAAAATTAAATTTGAAATATAAAGAAACTGTTACTGTGGAAATGTAAACCTAATACTACTAAAATATTCCAACTCTTGCATTTCAACGAAAGAAATTCAAAATGAACTTTGAAAAATCACGAAAATGTAACTGTGTCAAGGTGAATCACAACCAAACACTATTGAAATATTCCAACTCTTGCATTTCAACGAAAGAAATTCAAAATGAACTTTGAAAAAACAATAAAATGTAACTGTGACAAGGTAAAAAACAACCAAACAATACTGAAATATTCCAACTCTTTCATTTCAACTATATAAATTCAAAATTAACTTTGAAAAATCAAGAAAATGTAACTGTGACAAGATAAACCCCGACCAAACACTACTGAAATATTCCAACTCTTGCATTTCAATGAAATAAAGTCAAAATTAAAAATGAAAAATAAAGAAAGTTTCGCTTTGACAAGGTAAACCACAACCAAACACTACTGAAATATTCCAACTCCTGCATTACAACAAAAGAAATTCAAAATAAACTTATAATATTCAATAAAATATAACATGGACGATGCAAATAATAGCAAAACAATACTGAAATATTCCAACTCTTTAATTTCAAAGATATATAGAATAACTTATCATTTAATAAACTTTAAAATGTAACTGTGACAATGTAAACCACAACCAAACACTACTTAAATATTCCAACTCTTGCATTTCAACGAAAGAAAATCAAAATGAACTTTGAAAAATCAAGAAAATGTAAATGTGACAAGGTAAACCACAACCAAACACTACTGAAATATTCCAACTCTTGCTTTTCAAGGAAAGAAATTCTAAATGAACTTTGAAAAATCAATAAAATGTAACTGTGACAAGGTAAACCACATCCAAACACTACTGAAATAGTCCAACTCTTGAATTTCAAAGAAAGAAATTCAATATGAACTTTGAAAAATCAAGAAAATGTAACTGTGACAAGGTAAACCACATCCAAACACTACTGAAATATTCCAAATCTTGCATTTCAACGAAAGAAATTCAAAATGAACTTTGAAAAATCAAGAAAATGTAACTGTGACAAGGTAAAACACAACCAAACACTACTGAAATATTCCAACTCTTGCATCTCAACGCAAGAAATTCAAAATGAACTTTGAAAAATCAAGAAAATGTAACTGTGACAAGGTAAACCACAACCAAACACTACTGAAATATTCCAACTCTTGCATTTCAAAGAAAGAAATTCAAAATGAACTTTGAAAAATCATGAAAATGTAACTGTGACATGGTAATCCACAACGAAACACTACTGAAATATTCCAACTCTTGCATTTCAACTAAAGAAATTCAAAATGAACTTTGAAAAATCAAGAAAATGTAACTGTGACAAGGTAAACCACAACCAAACACAACTGAAATATTCAAACTCTTGAAATTACTATAAAGAAATTCAAAAATAAAATTAAAAAATAAAGAAAATGTAAGTGTGACCAGGTAAACCACAACCAAACACTACTGAAATATTCCAACTCTTGCATTTCAACGAAAGAAATTCAAAATGAACTTTTAAAAATCAAGAAATTGTAACTGTGACAGGGTAAACCAAAACCAAACACTACTGAAATATTTCAACTCTTGCATTTCAACGAAAGAAATTCAAAATGAACTTTGAAAAATCAAGAAAATGTAACTGTGACAAGGTAAACCACATCCAAACACTTGTGAAATATTCCAACTCTTGCATTTCAACGAAAGAAATTCAGAATGAACTTTGAAAAATCAAGAAAATGTAACTGTGACAAGGTAAACCACAACCAAACACCACTGAAATATTCCGACTCTTGCCTTTCAACGAAATAAATTCAAAAATATATATGAATAACAAAGAAATGACACACTGACAAAGTTCAACATGACATAGCACAAATGAAATATAAATGCACTTGAATTTAATCGAAAAATATTCGACTTGAACTATGAAAAATCATGAAACTTACACGGAAGCCTGGTCCACCGCTAGAAACCCCAAGTGAAATATTCCCACTCTTGACTTTAAACGACAGAAATTCAAGATGGACTTTGAAAAATCAAGAAAATGTAACTGTGACAAGGTAAACCACAACCAAACACTACTGAAATATTCCAACTCTTACATTTCAATGAAAGAAATTCAAAATGAACTGTGAAAAATCAAGAAAATGTAACTGTGACAAGGTAAACCACAACGAAACACTACTGAAATATTCCAACTCTTGCATTTCAACGAACGACATTCAAAATGAACTTTGAAAAATTAAGAAAATGTAGCTGTGACAAGGTAAACCACAACCAAAAACTACTGAAACATTCCAACTCTTGCATTTCAACGAAGGAAATTCAAAATGAACTTTGAAAAATCAAGAAAATGTAACTGTGACAAGGTAAACCACAACCAAACACTCCTGAAATATTCCAACTCTTGCATTTCAACGAAAGAAATTCAAAATGAACTTTGAAAAATCAAGAAAATGTAACTGTGACAAGGTAAACCACAACCAAACACTACTGAAACATTCCAACTCTTGCATTTCAACGAAGGAAATTCAAAATGAACTTTGAAAAATCAGACCTTTGGAGGGGGGAGGGGTCGGGGGGAGGGGGTCGTTCTGTGTCTCAATGCACAAAAAAGTATAAAAAATGGGGGAGGGAAGGGGGGAGGGGAGGGGAAGAGGAGGGAGGAGGAGGAGGGGAGGAGGAGGAGGAGGGGAGGGGAGGGGGAGGAGGGGAGGGGAGGTGAGGGGAGGGGAGGAGGGAGGGAGGGGGAAGGGGGTGGCGAGGAGGGGGGAGGATAGGGAGGAAGAGGGAGGGGAGGGGCCCCTTTTGGGCCAAGGGGGGAGGGGCCCTTTGGGGGTCGGGGGGTCCGTTGGGGGTCTGGGGGGCCCTTGAGGGCCGGGTGGTCCTTTGGGAGCCCGGGGGACCTTTGAGGACCGGGGGCTTCCTTCGGGGTTGGGTTAGGGGGATCGGAAACCTTTGGGGTTGGGGTAGAGGACCTCACAACACTGTTCAAATGAAACTTGTGTATTATAACGACCACAGAGTTTCACCCTCAAATCCTCTTCCAAAATCTCTTCAAAAATCATCTTTTAAAATGTCTCTAACTGTTTCGCCAAAATAATTCCATAACCTGTCTAAAACAGTTTCGCCCAAATAATCCCTAAACGTAATTCAGCGTGTTCCTTTTGTTTTTGGCATCTCTGCGCTAATGCATTTCAAATTAATAAGAAAGCTGATTCCCGCGCTAAAACAATTCATCGCTAAGATGTTTCTTGGAGAATTGTTTCCATGGCGTTTGGTTATTAATATCCTTTGGAGTTCGACCTAAAGAGTTGTTTCCGAGGCAAAGACATTAATCACTTGGATCTATTCCTGGAGAATCGTTTCTAGGCGAAAATATTTAAAGTCTGACAGATGATGTCATTGGTTGATTGATCTGTCAAGAAAGGGGAATTAATTTGTTGTTTCTAAGGGGAATTATTGATTCACGATAGGTGAATTGAGGTCGACAGCACAGGTGCTACTCATGACAGGACCACGTGGTTTATGGTTTTCCAAGTGACAAAGTTTCTGTTTTTCCATTCTCACTGACAACAACCATGAAAAACATCAAATAAATCAACCAACACACATAACCATCCATGAAAACAGACATAAATGTGACAAAGTTCATGTTTTTCCAAGTGAGAAAATTCCTGTTTTTTCATTCTCAGTGAGAAAACCATAAACCACGTGGTCCTGTCACGAGTAGAACCCCCCTTTCTACTCGGGTCAATTTGACACAACTGACAATGGGTTCTATTCTGATCGTAGAGATATGGCACAAATAAGATTCGTGCAGCACTGCTCTTCCTGTTGACGATATTTCCAAGACAACTTACAGTATTTTTTCTTACAGATGGAGGACCCCCCCCCCGGACGTTTTATGCCCTTTCTGTGAAAGCCCAATAGACATAGCCGAAGCAGCGGTATTGACCAAGAAAGGAGCCAAAGCAATCAAGTGAAAAGAGAGGTGTTGATGTTTGTCTTCAGTCAGGAGGGCAATTACATGTTGCCTGCCGTAAAGCCTTCACTGACAAGAGAAGTCTGTCGAAAATCGCGAATGAAAAACGACAGCCTGTGCTAGAAAACACAAAAGCCGACAAAGTGTTACTACGGTCCAGAACCCTCAGCTTAAACTTTCGAGAGTGTTGCTTGTTTTGTGGGACAAAGATATACCACCGAGTCACTCATAGGAAGGGTCATGAGTGGTACACGGTACGAAGTCACGACTTTGAAGAAAAAACAAAGGCCGTCTTTCAACGAAGGCAACCTCTCAATTTCAAGTTCTACCCCCCCCCCTCCCACCCTTCGCTCTTATGGGGGGAAATGGGCATGAGGGTACTGAAATTAAAATCTGAATTCAGATATGGATTCCCCATGCTTGATTTGATAGGAAACAACTATTTAAACTGCAAAATATTTATAACCACAAAAATCGGTTTCCCCCCTCATTTTCCCCCTTCAAGGGTGAATTTGGGATACTTGTCCAGGGGGTTTCTGGGAGATTTTTTTGTGTGATTAAGGTTATTTTTCTGAACATTTTGGTGTAAAAAAAAAATTCTGTTGCGATTTCCCCGAGGTTTGATCATTTTTATTCTGTAAATTTCCTCCACTAGTTGGGACTTAGAAGCTTGCTACAATGCAATTTCCATCGCTCCTTTTTATGGGCACAATCACTTGAATTCTTTTCGTTAGCTTCTTTAAGAATTTGATATGTGCGTCATGAGTCATGGTTTTGGGCTGCGTTTTCTAGTTCACGAGCAACTTCCTTTCAGTAACAGGTGCGATTTTTCCTTGCGTTTTTTTAATGTGCTTCCTCAGTACTCTAGACTGTTTGTGAAGATGACTTAAGGCATGTCTCTTTTCAATCATTCTCAGAGTTTCTTTCGAAATCCAATTCTGTCTTGAGGGGTAGGAATAGCCAAGTATATCAACTGCAACTTCAATGGTGGTGGTCTTAAACTGAAACCACATTTCTTCGGGGTCTTGACTGTCGGTGGGTAGGGAATCGAACCTATTTTGAGCTGATGGCAAAATCCATGTTTAGCTTGATCAGAATCCAATTTGGCGATGTTCAATCTTCTCTTTGGGGTCACTTTCCTTCTCGTGCTAAGACGGAGAAGGATCTTTGCTCCAATAAGGGTATGATCGCTCTCTGCTCTGGATCCAGTACAGCCTCCCCTAGAATCACGGTCATCTGATATTATCATTAGAGCGCTAGGTGATTCATTGTGAACTTTTTTGCTCGAACAAAGAGTTTGCAATCACAAGCTTGTTGTTGCGAGCATACTGGATGACGTGCTCACTATTTTTACAGCTCTGCCTGTAAGTGCGGCTTTAAATGACGTCAGTAGGTCGAATACGGCCATTCTTAGCTTTTGCTACTACAAGGTAATCTAGCTTTGGGTATCTCTACACTGTATAGTCTAGCTCCATGTAGAATGAGTGTTTCTGGGCTTCAGCAGCCTCACGCTGTGATGCTTATATTGAACAGTCTATCCTCTGAGTGGCCGAAGTAAAATTCTTGGGCTAATAGGGTCCCACGCCAGAAGGGTATGTTGAGCTGTAGCACTCATCATGAACCCCACTCCGTGAAGTCCGGAACCATCCTTTACTCCATAGTTCCAAAATCAGTACTTTTCATCTGATTCTTCTATTGGTATCTCTTCGCTCTTTTTGGTATCTCCGATCCTCGTTTCAAAAAGACAGATCACATCTTCTTTATATTTGTGCAATTCATAAGCTATGACTTGGCAGGTTGTCTCTTCTTCAATTGAGCTTACATACCAGCAGAATACTCCAAAAATCTGTTCCATCTGGCTGTTGTGGATTGGGATGGTTTTCACATTTATCGGCCGCACCACCATCTCTAAAAGCGATGGCACGTCCCTTAAATATGGGAACGCCGTAGTAGATGACAAACTACCGAGACCGTTAATTCTTTATTTGGATGATACGTGGGAATTTTTCCCGCCATAAGCTCCACAAACTCACGGCACCCTGTGTGCGTTGGCATTCAACTACGCCAGGTCTGTGGCTCGTCGAAAGGTCCACCGGTCTACTGCTTCGAGGTGTACAATTCGGGCTTACCGTTAATGGCTTGGGATGGAAGAGCTCGACCAATAGCTGGGAGTGCCTCACTGCCCGGACACAAACATCCTTTTGGACCCCTTTGATCCCAGCCTAACCATGTCCGGATCAAGACCGGCACTATACAGCTTCTAGAACCTCTTTAAGCGGACTGCTTAGCAACCATCCGCTTTTTATGAATAATGACCTACTGTCAAAACTAAGGAACATTTCATTGAATTTGTGAACTCGCTCCAGCTTTTTTCCATTTTTTAGATAATTTTTAAGCAAAACACAATACAAACTTATCCCTTTTGATCTACGCCTGGAGATTTGAAGCTGCGAATCCCTTTATTTGGTGAACAAAATTGGTTAATTTCCTAAGTAAAATTTATCTCTAAAAACTAAATTAAATTTTAGAGATGTCAAGTAAAAAATCTATTTATAATCTTATGTAAATTTTAAAATAAAAATTTATTGATAATCTATTCCCTTATTTTCATCATTTTTGGCTCTATCCGGTTTTAGCACATAGTCTATATTTAGACCACTGTGGCAATGGCTGAGCGTTAGCAAATGAAAAGACTATTGTTTATTGTAGGTTTTACTTTCTTTAAACTAGTTTTATCCTCCCCTTCTTCTTATTAGTAAATCCTTCTGGACGTACAGCTGACATATTCGGACTTTTATCATAGATGTTACAGAAAAGTTATCCTTTTTTCCCTCCAAAAAAGAAAAAACAACAAAACAGAACAGTCGTATCAGAGTTCTTATTGGTTTTTCAACTTTAGCTTCATTTTAATTGAATAATTTTATTTTTATATAATATTTTTCAAATTTGTTATATTCCGTTTATATCTCATTTTATTATACCCGTTAAATTCGTATAAATCCTATTTATTTGTAATCCATAACTTACATAATATCCATGTTAGCTTAAAGTACTAAGTTAATTTTCCTATTAAAATATTCTTAATTAAAAAAAAATTATTTTTCGTGCAAATGCCGGTTCGTCTTTTATTCAGCAGTATCCCCTAAGTAAAGAGAAAAGTGCCTTCAATGCCTTATTGTTTGTTGTTTTTTTAGCAACAAGCACTTAACAAATTTTCTCTGTGAAGTTTCCTTGATTTTTTCAAAATATTGTTTTTCTTAAAAACATTGGTATTTCTTTTATTTATTATTTTCCATTTTAGGTTTCTTTACGAATTTTTTTTTTAATTTTCTTTCGAGAAATCCATTTAATATTTATTCTTATTTGAAATTATTCTGATTCGTTATATTTCATTTGCATCCAATTGAATTATATCTATTTCATTAATTTAAACTCTATTTATTTATTTTCCATATTTTATATATTATGAATTGAAGCTTAAAGCTTTGAGTTAATTTTCTTTTTGAAGAATTTTCTTAATTTTGCCAAAATATTCTTTTTCCCAGTAAACACCGGTGCACCTTTTATTTAGCAGTGCTTCCTAAGTAAAAGAGTGAAGCGCTTTACATGCATTATTACTTGTTTTCTTTTAGATTAAAACACTGAGTTTTATCTCTTTCTTCTTCTCTCCATTTTCTCTATGAAATTTTCTTAATTTTCTCGGAATTTTCTTTTTCTAAGAAAATACCATCTTTTTCTAAGTCAATTTTTTTTTCATCTGAGTTTACAGTATTGAGTTAATTCTCACTATAAGTGTACCTTTTTCATCACTTTCATTTTTTTATTAATGCAACAGTTATAATTAGATTATTGATAATAAAAATAATAATTATTCACAAACCGCTCCTAGATACTTTTTTAAATGAACATCCTTTTGTATTTCTTCTTCGTGTTGTTGCAAAACGCTCCTCGAAAGATATATTTCTCCATATCTTTTATGGACCATAGGAAGTTTTCTTCCGTCGTTTTTTCTAAGCTTTTCCAAAATTTTAATTTTACTATCCCCAGTGGTGGAAACAAAAGTAAAGACGTGGACATCCCAATTAAGAATAAATCAGATAATATCACAGGCTTTCATTTGTAGGCAAAATAAAAGAGAATTTATTTGCAAGTCCGTCAGACGAACTTTTTGCCAAACAATCCTATTTACAAACGGGATTTTGCCTTGTTGCCTGGTAATCAACCGTTACTCGTTTGAAACATCTCTTCGCCCTAAGAAAATAGATACGAGGGGCAGCTGGTTTTGTTTGTATCTTAGAAAAGAATTTCTTATGTTTTCAGGCGATTTCTTAGAAAATTAGAGTTTTTAGAAACAACTCTAAATTATTCATATTTTGGACAGAAAACTTGTGGTGAAGATCTGCTGTTCTCTACGCAACAGACAAAATATCTCCACCGAAGGAACTGTCTCATAAGACACAAATAGTTAACGATCTGACAGAATCTGACAGACTGCCTTAAAACTTTGCAGGAGAGTTACAAGCCCTATCATAGCTGAATCTAGGATAAATACAAAGTTTATCAACTCCAAAGAGAGCTTTGCGTTGAAAAATCGATTTAAATGTAACTCCAGTGCATTAAGAGGGTATGGGTATTTTGTGTGCGAATTCAAACCCCCCTCCCCCCTCCCAAGTCCACAAGCATTTATGGAATATTTTTGATCTCTGATTCCTTCAAAACTAGTTCCTAAGGACTGTAAAAGAACCTGTATTACATACTAGTGTAAGTACTTATAACCAAACTACATACCTTTCTTACCGAAAAATGGCTTATTTGTGACATGAAATCAAGTCTAGTAGGAGAGAGTATATCATAATAAAATGGTTAATAAAATTAAGTAATAAAACTAGTTTTAAAAAGTTTCTCTTTAATTTCTGTATTCTCAAAAATATAAGCAATTTTTAAGTGTTGTTACTTAAGAGCTAAAATTTTGGATTTCCATATTTAGCGAGTCAGGATATAGCTCCTGTTGAACTGAGTCTGTTAATAGCAATACTATAAATTCTTAGCTTTTAAATCTGTAGACTAGTTTTGAAGCCCAATGATTAAACGTGTTGCATAATTTAGTTTCTATTAGTATTACGACTGTTACTCTTAGAATTTAATATTAGTCGAATTAATATGAACGTTGAGGCGAGGGGCTAATAACTGACCGTCGCAGGTGTCCCTTCCTTCGTGTTTCCGGCTGTGCCTCCCTGCCTCCGGTACGGAGGCACTTGCCTCCGTGCCTCCGGCACACCTGAAACAGCGTGTTCCTGGAAGCGAAGGAACACAGTTTTATCTTTGGCTTATGGAAAGCGTACGGCCTGTTTTTTACGACGGCAAACGTTCTCCTCTTGAGAGGTTATCTTTACTTTGTCGTGTTGTTTACTGCGTTCGACATTGGAGATCCTGGGTCCTAAAAATTGGACATTATGCTTTGAACGAGAATTTTATTACCAAAAGCCTTTACCATTGCCTAGAGATAGATATGCATTCCCTAGTGCTTCTCATTCGTCAATTCAAACGGCTTGGGCTCGAACGTCTTTTCAAACTCTCCGACATGAATAGCCAACCATGTGAAGATTTTTTTTTAGGAAGATGCGGTCTCAAACCAGCACTTAGAGTACTGTAATAAACTTTTCCTTCCTCCAACTTCTACATCGAATTTGTCGATATGAAAGGATAATAGATTTTGAAGCTCAATATTCTAATGAACAGTTGCCCTTGCCCAAGGCCAAGCGAGTTAGATCCATTGGTGTTGTGTCTGTCAGTTCCGATTTTTCTTTGCCCGGGGACGATGAAATCAAGCTCGAGCTAGGGCGAGCTCCTATTAAAAGCCAGCGAATAATGAAAACCTTGATACCCGACGACGTACTTTTTGCTTTCGGTCACCAAGTACCGAATGTTCGTCTTTCTGTACTTCACGACACTGACTCAGACGATGACTCAGAGGTAAATACTCTGTCCGATAAGCAGGAAAAGGCTTCCGCGACTGACACTGAATCGGGTTTGGAAAGTGACGGCATCTTTGAAGATTTGCCAGTGATTGCTCACTGTGTGAAACACCAAGTTGAGAAAAATTGGGTTAGTGAGCCTGTAACGAACATGAAGAATTCTAGGTTTTGTCTTGTCAAGACTTCTGACGGCTACATAACACCAATAAAAAATCCACGCTGTTGTGGCTTCTGAGGGAAAGCTCTGAGAAGCTGAGTAGTGACTGATTAAAACGGGTGATGGTCCGGAGCCGACGAGTTGGACTACGTCAGTTGCCACAAACCAATGCAGAGGTCGATGTGGAATCGGAATTGCGTATCGGTGAATGATGCGTTTACAGACCGGTTGGCAGGGGAAAGAGAGTATTAGTTGGGCGGGTCATACAGTTTGGCTACTTTTCTGGACGAAGATGCCACTCTGTTGACACGCAAAATATGGCGATGACGTTCCCTGACGACATAGGAATTCTGTGCCAGTGGTTCCGGCTGAATGCTGATCTCACATTAACTGCCGCATTGGTAGACCAGGGCTACTGTGACTCCAGCCTGTATATCATGCATTCAGCAGAGCCCGTTCCTATGGAAATCGGCACCAACATTGTCTTTGGCTTTGACTCAGACGTCTTCACAAAGCTGAATTCATTTATACAGAAGAAAGGGTTCCACTTTTTTGATGTCTCGTCAGCATCGCAATCATCATGTTAAAAATGGCACCTAAGCCCAAAACTAACCTCAAGACCATAACCACCACCATCGCCCTGTTCTGTGTGTCAACAGAAGGAATTTTGTTTAACATTTTTCAGAGGTAGTTGTTATTTTTTTTCCCTCCCCTCCTCCTCTCCACTCGGTTATATTTTAATACAAAAACATATAAATCTTACAACTTTATACTTTATCATATCACATAAACTTAAAAAAAAAAATGTATTATATACCAGTAAATGTATTAGTGGACATGAAGGCACACTACCATTTAACTTTTTTCTTGCCAAATATCTATTGCTCCCCCCGTTCCAGGGTGTCCTTCCCCCTCTAGGAGACGCTTTTCTGTTGGCATTTTTACTTCAATTTCTTAAAATTCATATCCTTCCATTTTCACTAATACGAATTCGAATTTTAAAGGTAATCTTCCAAAAGGCTTACTCTTACAACTTTAAAATGTTTTAACACAAAAAAAAACTATTTGCTCTCCCGTAGACTGAGCGTCCTCCGTCCACAAGAAACCCATTCTTGCGGTGGCACTTTTTTCCTTCTTTTTTTATTTTTTTTCAGCCCTTTTTACGACCAAACTTAATCAAAAAAAAAAAAAAAAAATACAACCAACCCATCAACAAAAAACCAAAAATAACCTTAATACCGACGTGCATGAGGGCACAGAAATGAACTGAATCTTGAACCATGTCTCTTACGGATGAGGAGGCCTCCCACGGCGGGGCTGGTCCTTCCAGCTCAAGTGCGTGTGCCCCTTGTCTCCCATTCGCTTGAGTTCTTGATATAATTTTATGAGTCTTGAATGCATTCCGAGATCTAGGGCGGCAGAAGCAATGAATACCATCAGAAAACTTTTTATGCTCAGTAGAAGACTTAGTACTAGAAGACTTGGTGTTTATACTTGTGCTAACTGAGCTTAGTTTGATTTACTGAAGCTCATTTGTCCAGTTTCTTTGGGTTGTAATTTGAGCTGTGATTATCGAGATGATTACTGAAACGTACCAATAAATATCTGAGAAACTAGTTATTTTTTAGTTGGTTGCTTTACCTAGCGCTTTTTACTAATAACTCGATAGTAACAGTTTTTCTGACTGTTGCTTTGCAGTTTTCTCTTCAAATACCCAAAGGCCTGGGGTTAATACCAAGAAAGTTGGATTCTAAGTACATTCGGGAAAAAGGTATCTGTGTTTCTTCCGGATTCTTTCGTGTCAAAGCAGCAGATTCCTTTTTTTTTAGTATAATTAAGAATCCGAGATCCAAGGGTGCGTCTTGGCACAGCCACTAAACAGAAAAGCAGGTATGATAAAAGGGAAAGGGACGTGTGAAGACGTGATAAAAGTTAACTTTTACCACTGGCCAAGTCATATTAAATAGGGCTGAGAAGCGTAACGTCAATGCTTGGGCGGGAAATTCAAATACCGATGAAACGTGGATGCGTAGACACGTTTTTTGGGAACTTTGGCCAATTGTTTTGGCCTAAAATATTTGTCGTAGATCCTACTAATCCACCAGAATGTTTTCAGGTCGAAACAATACTAGGTATATTGACAATCAGTTGTTCGTTACAGCTAGAAACCACGTTTCACGGTACTTTGCATTTCGCACCTTGCTTTTTACGTCATCACCGCGCAGCCCTATGTTGTATAACTTAAAAACCGTGTTCCGGAATTTTTTTGAAATTTTGGAATTTTTTTTTAAGAAAAATCGGAATTTTATTTTTGAGCTGGTGGCAACGCTGCATGTGTAATAGGAAAAAGTGACACAATCAGTACCATCGTAGGGTTACCTAGTTTTTGCATCGATATCAACAACTTGCAGTCCTCCGTTCTTCTTCTTTAGGTACATATCAGTTGTTTTCAGTCTTGGGGGTTCTTTTCCTTGCCAAATAAACCCGTAAATGATTTTTTCCAAGTTTTAAAAGATCGCTTTTGAAGGTGCTGAAATATTAGACAGATACCGAATAACAGGCAAGCTGTATATATTTACATATTGCGACCTTTGGAATATGCCTCTGGCGTGCCTCCAGGTGTCCCTCAAAATGCCCAGTTGTTAACCCCTCGCGTTGAGGACGAATATTACGTTATGAACATAATAGTTTGACTAATTAATATGAACATTGAATTTAATTGCAAATTGACTTTAAAATATTTTTTTATATTATATTCATCTTTGCCTGCAGATTCACAGCTCCCAGTTTCAAAGTGACTAGATAGAACAAGATCTTTCGTCCCTATCCGGACCTTGCAACATTATCCTCTTCAAATAATACCTGTGGTCCCCCAATTCCGGGAAACAATTTTTAAACGTTTCAGGCCAATTGAAAATACAGTTTTGGACTTTAATTTTTAGGAAGAGGCCGTGCCCAAAGCTAAAATTGTCTTGTACATTAGGCTTTTCTTATAATCAGAGCAGGAAAAAAAACATATCTAAAATTTCTACCTAAATGGCACATTCCATTTGGAAAATATGACGTAACTCATTCACAAAGCTAGGAGGCTCGACCTGACACCTGTAAAGCCAGGGAAATTGCTAACAACATAAGTCCCGTGCTGTTTATTACCTTGGACGAGTGAAGTGAGGCCGATTCAAAAGGCTGCAAAGCTGGGCTTTATATATGTACTCATGTAAGGAAAGATTTTTCCGTAATGAAGTGAATTGAATTTACTGACAAAAGACAAAACAAGAAATGTATCACTGAATACCAAGATCGACGTTAAATTACACAAAAAATAACAAATACTTCAACATAGTTTCCCCCATAAGGCTCTATGGCCATGAAAAAAAAAGAGGAGAAACAAAACTAAACAAAAATTAAACAAATAAATTCATCAAATTTTTTAAGTAATAAACTCACATCACTAAACAATACCCCCACCCTTCAAAAAAATCAGAGCTGGGCAAGGGAGTAATACATGATTCCAACCACACAAATTAAGTGCAGAACCAATCCGGAGACACCAACTCATCGGAGAACCGGGGAATAAATTAATTATTTACAAAAAAATCTCTAACATACTTTATGAAGATACCAAAAGAGTGGCAGCCCCATGCAGACTCCGGGAGAGTGTTTCAAATCATGTTACAAGCTATCAGAGGGTTAAAGTCAGACCGTGTTGACGGAGTATGTAAATTATTGGAAGAGCGGATATAATAAGTCGATTTCTCAGAAATAAAAAATATATTTTTATATAGGGCAATAGGAAGCTGGCCTTGAAACCTAAAAAATATAAAAGAAGCACAAGACAGAAAATAGCGAGATCTTAAGTCAAGCAAGGATTTTAGTAGGGAACAGTTAATATCCTGTATAAGAGTCCATGCTTTATCATATAGTTTATCATATATATATATATATATATATATATATATATATATATATATATATATATATATATATATATATATATATATATATATATATATATATATATATATATATATATATATATATTTGCACGGGATTCTCACTAATGGACAATTCTTCTGGGCTTGGTATGTTTTGATGGGTGTCTTCGGGCTGAAAACTTCTTCCTAGCTAATTTATCTATTATGGGATGCCTCCCCGTAGTAGCATAATATTTATAGGCAAGTATATATAACGAGTCGGAGGTAACAGGCTTGAGACTGTCTGTTCAGGATTTCGACTCTTGTTGGTAGAAGAGCATCGCCAAGTGCTGAAAACCATGTTGTGACCAAGAGGGGCCAAGGATTGCACAAAGCCTCCATTCATGCAGGTCCCAGGGACTTCTTGCTGTCCGGTTCTAAGCCGGCTTAAGCACTTCGGTGTAGACTTGAGAAGATATGTGATCCCGGTCCTGCACTGGTATCCGAGATCATTGCTTTTCTTAAGGCGAAAATAATTTCAATGATTTAAAGAACATGAAATTGGAGCTTGGAATGTTACGAAATTAAAAAATGACTATCGTATCAACATTTTCACTGACGAATTCAGACGATTCGAACTGGATTTATTAGGAGTTTCAGAAACTCATATCCCAGGGGTAGGAAGTATGTTTTTACTTAACTTTTTAGTGAATTAGGTGATAAAGAATTTGTTTTTCTCAGGCAGGAAGGATGGGGTACATAGACAGGGAGTAGGGCTCATGATGAATAAGGAAGCTGCTAAGTCTTATTTAGGCTCGGAAGGTATTAATAATAGAATACTAATTGCTCATTTTATGACTAAAAAGTTCAGGGTATCAGTTATACGCCCCTGTAGAATTGACTGACGGAGATACTAGTGGCTCAGATGAATTTTACTGACAATTACAGGAGCAAATAGACAGGTCCCAGATAGAAATATGAAGTTATTACTGGGAGATTTTAACACCCAGGTTGGTAGAAATAGGGATAGATGGTATCCTAGCCAAGGTAAATTTGTTGTAGGAAAAGAAAAGAGCAATGGATACAGACTTTTGCAATTTTGTAGGTATAACAATCTAGTTATAACCAATATGGTGTTTGGTCCTATAATGGCTCATAAGTTAACATGGTATTCACGTGATGGTAAGACAGCAAACCTTATTGATTATGTTATAGTAAACCGAAGACCGGCAGGATCAATACAAGATACTATGGTATATAGGAGTGCTGTTATTGATGTTAAAAGTAAAGTTCACCGTAGTGTCAAGGGTTAATTTAAAGCTGAAATATCGGAAGGGTAACTACCTCCCGGGAGGTTGTGATGTTGGTAGACTCCAGGATGAGAATTTGAGAGAAAATTTCCAGGAACACTTGAATACTAAACTTGAGAATTTAAAATTTGATAATGTGGAAGATGGTTGGAATAATTTAGAAAAATAATTCGTGAAGTTGCTGAAGGTGTATTAGGGAAGAAAGCTAGAAATACAGCTAAGAATATTAGTGAAAAAGCTTTATGTTTAATAGAAAGGAGAAAGGACTTGTACAAGAATAATCTGACTGATAGATAACATGAAAACAAAAGGAATGTAAAGAAAATGGAGAAAGCATTAAAATATGAACTAAGGAGGTGTGAAGGAGAGGCCATGGATAAAATTGCCGAGGATCTGGAAAATGCAGCTAGACTGCCTAATAGTAAAATATTGTACTGGCATGTTAACAAATTGAGAGGGAGTAGTCAATCCGGACTTGGCCCAGTTAAAGATAGGAATGGGGCCGTAATTAGCGATAAGGAAAAAACTAAAGAGCGATGGGCCGAACATTTTGAGAATTTGTTTAACCAAGATAGATTTGCATGAAAACATATAGGGGAAAATGAAAAAGTTTGTGATACCATGGATGTAAAGGAAGATTTGTTTTGTTTGGAGAAATTAGCAACAGTACTAAAAGGATTAAAAATTAATAAGGCTCCAGGTGCTAATAGGCTGGTACATGAGTTTCTTAAATATGGTGGCTCTGAGGTTAGAAATAAGTTACTGAAGATTATAAATATGATTTTTTAAAAAGGGGAAGTACCTAACGATTTTAGGAAAACCTTAATTAAGCCACTTTATAAGAAAGGTGATAAAAGTAAGTGTGGTAATTATCGAGGCATTAGTCTGGTCTCTGTAGGTAGTAAATTACTTAGTAATATAATACTTTTTGACTGAGAGATGCCGTAGACAAAGTTTTAAGAGAAGAACAGTGCGGTTTTAGAAAAGGTAGATGATGTGTCGACCAAATTTTCACTCTTAGGCTAATAATTGAGAAGTGCCTGAGTTTTCAAACACCTTTGGTCCTCAGTTTTATAGATTATGAGCAAGCGTTCAATTCTGTTGATAGAAGAGCTTTAGTAAGGATTTTATCCTTGGATGGTATACCAGACAAATACATTAAAGTTATTAGTGCTATGTACGAGAATAACACTGCTGCGGTTAAGGTTGGAAATGAGGTTAGCAGCTGGTTTTGTATTAAATCAGGAGTTAAGCAGCGCTGTGTTCTATTCCCCTTTATATGCATTATTTTGATGGACTTTGTTTTAAGGAGCACAGGAAAGGCAATGGGAGACCACGGAATCAAGTGGGGAGGAAGAGGTCTCCTGGACTTGGATTATGCTGATAATTTAAGCATCATAGATGAAAGTGTGAGCAAAATGAATGAAGTTTTAGAGGTAAGGCTAGGAATAAGTGAAGATGAAAAGGTGACATTGGGTAATGAAAAGATTGATCAGGTGGGCAGCTTCACTTACCTTGGTAGTATTATTAGTAAAGATGGTGGAGCAGTGAAGGAAGAGGTTAAAGGTAGAATAGCCAATGCTCAGGGTGTTTTTTCACAGTTAAAAAAAGTCTGGAAGAATAGGAAGATAAGTTTGCAAACCAAGATTAGAGCATTAGAAGCTACAGTGATGACAGAGGTCACATATGGCTCTGATGTTTTCCAGAGAAATTGCTTAAGGATTGTTCTGGGTACCCGGCTGACTGACCGTATTTCAAACAATAGGCTATACAAAAAATGTGGTTCGCTCCCTAGGGCTATAATGAAAGAAAGGTTGAGGTGGCTAGGGCACGTTGTGCGGATGAAGGATGACGGATTGCCTAAGATTGTTCTTTTCGGCCAACCGTCTCGGGCTAAACGGAAAACAGGTCGTTCCCGTCTGGCGTGGGAGGACGTCATAAAGAAAGAATTAAAGGAAATGGGAACTTCTTGGGCTGGTGTAAAGAGGGAGGCTTTGAAGAAATTGGGGTGGAGGAGGAGCGTGCGTAGCTGTGTTGGCCTCAGGTGGCTTGGTGCTACGGTGAGTTGTTAGTAGTAGTAGTAGTGTTTGTTTGTATGTGTGTATGTGTGTATGCGTGTGTGTGTGTGTGTGTGTGTGTGTGTGTGAGTGTGTGTGTGTGTGTGTGTGTGTGTGTGTGTGTGTGTGTGTGTGTGTGTGTGTGTGTGTGTGTGAGTGTGTGTGTGTGTGTGTGTGTGTGTGTGTGTGTGTGTGTGTGTGTGTGTGTGTGTGTGTGTGTGTGTGTGTGTGTGTGTGTGTGTGTGTGTGTGTGTGTGTGTGTGTGTGTGTGTGTGTGTGTGTGTGTGTGTGTGTGTGTGTGTGTGTGTGTGTGTGTGTGTGTGTGTGTGTGTGTGTGTGTGTGTGTGTGTGTGTGTGTGTGTGTGTGTGTGTGTGTGTGTGTGTGTGTGTGTGTGTGTGTGTGTGTGTGTGTGTGTGTGTGTGTGTGTGTGTGTGTGTGTGTGTGTGTGTGTGTGTGTGTGTGTGTGTGTGTGTGTGTGTGTGTGTGTGTGTGTGTGTGTGTGTGTGTGTGTGTGTGTGTGTGTGTGTGTGTGTGTGTGTGTGTGTGTGTGTGTGTGTGTGTGTGTGTGTGTGTGTGTGTGTGTGTGTGTGTGTGTGTGTGTGTGTGTGTGTGTGTGTGTGTGTGTGTGTGTGTGTGTGTGTGTGTGTGTGTGTGTGTGTGTTTGTGTGTTTGTGTGTGTGTGTGTGTGTGTGTGTGTGTGTGTTAGTGTGTGTGTATGTATGTGTGTGTGTGTGTGTGTGTGTTTGTGTGTGTGTGTCTGTGTGTGTGTGTGAGTGTGTGTGTGAGATTCTTTGAGAGATAGAGTCTTGGTGTGTGTGTGTATGTGTGTGTGTGTGTCTATAAGTGCAACACACATCACTATTCATTAAATCAACGCTAATGCATTGACTGTGATCGAGCTATTCCTTGGAGACTAAAAAGTGCTAAAATGTGACAAAACTAGGAAGCAATTGCCTTTCCCCATGATCTTCCTTCGTAAAACGTTCCTTCCTGTAGTCTTTTTTTCCCTTAAGAGACTTCTTGGCTCCATTTTTCTTCCCATAGAATTATGGCAATGATTTATACCTAGTCATTAAAAAAAGAAGAGAAGGAAAAGATTTATCCATAGGAACCCTCCGGTGATAAATTTAGAGACCTGACTTAATGGCAAGGTGTGAAAGGCCAATTTTTAAAAATCGAGTTCTTTGGTCTAACCAATTCACAATTAATGCTTTTTAATACTCCTAAAAAATATATTTCCTATTAAAATATCTAACAAGAACTTCACATGAAACTTACAGCTCTAAAAAATCGAAGTTTCTCATTTCTCGCCCACCTTTCGATTTCTTCCAAAGCTCTTTCCTCACCTATAACTACTCGCGGTGTTTAATTTCTATGAGAGCTTTTTATGTTCTGTTGTTTTTGGTTCTTTTTTAGCAGTTTGTGGTAACGAACTGTAACAAAGGACCGACCCGGATAATAGTAACCGACACTCTAAAAACTACATTTTGACTAAAAGATATATCAAAAGATGCGGATTTATATGCTGATTTCAAATATATAAGTTTCATTAAATTTAGTTCTACACATCAAAGGGTACGAGCCTGAGAAAATTTACCTTATTTTTGAAAAAAGGGGGAACGCCCCCTGTAATTTTTAGAATCTGAATGAAAATCACGCCATCAGATTAAGTGCATCAAAGAATTCGACTGTAGAGGTTTAAAACTTCCATCTGCAAAAATGTGGAATTCTTTATTTTTTGCCAGAAAAAGATCATGGATGCGTTTTTATTTCTTTTTTTTCCCAAGTGTAATCGTATCCACCAGGTAAAAGGTAAAGGTAAAGAATATGGCATTAGACTTTACGGTCCCTACCGGTGGAGCTGATCTCCGTTTCTTGGCCCTTCAGCCCAGAAGTGCGATGGGGGTTGGGGGCCAACCATCCGGTGCTTTCGCACACCCTTCCTGTTTATCTTACACAGATTTATGCAGGTACCCATTTAGAGCTGGGTCAACTGTGGCTGAGTTTACAGAGTCACGCCACTGACCCCCGTCCAAAACCAGATAATTGTATACACTAGGATTTCAGCCCTCGCCCTCTCAGACAGAGAGTCCTAAATCCAGCACACCAATCTACTCGGCTAGGACGTCTTTCTAAACCACGTTTCTCAACCAGGTGGTCCTAGAATATCGGGAGATGGCTTATTCGGACGGAAATTAAAATATTAGTACGCTTTTCAAGTGACGAAAAAATTGGAGGGCAGCCACGCCCCCTCCCACACCCATTTTTTCTCAAAATCGTCCGATCAAAAATTTGAGATGCCCATTTTGTTTAAAATAGTTGAAAGGCCGAATACCTATGCTTTTGAAGATATAATGACCCCTACAACCCCTGGGGAAAGGTTTTTAAGTTACTAAATTTGCCCAGTGTTTAGGTATAGTATTTGCTATTGGGAAGTATGCTTAAATTTTTCGGGTGGGGGGGGCAAATTTTCTGCTGGTGGTATTTTTCACGCTGATAATTTTCCATGAAAAGGGAAGTTTAAAGGGAGTAAATTTTTCAGGGGAAATTTTACACTGGGGGAAATTGCCAGAATTTCTATATAAAATTCGTCTTATTTCTTGCTTTCTGTTTGCCGACTAAATTTTACGCGTGGAGATGTTAAGGGTTATTGTCCGGGGTAAATTTTCACCACAATTGAATTGTCTAGAGAATAAATTCGTGTTGAGGAGGGATTTTTCCGTGGAGGTGTAGCCAGATTTCCTGGCATTATTTAAAAAACCATCAGAAATAAAATAAAAAAACAAGCTTTTTCCACAGAAAGTAAGGAGCAGCATTAAAACTTAAAACGAACAGAAATTATTATGTATATGAGGGGGTTGCTTTTCCTCAACAACTCGCTCTTTGCGCTAAAGTTTGAATTATGTCCAAATTCTTTAAGAATGACCCCTGAAACAGTATATTCGTTTAACTAGAATAGTAAGAAGCTTTGTTTTAAGTACTAAAAAACTTTGGCGTAAAGAGCAAAGAGCTGAGGAAGATCTACCCCCTTCATATACGTAATAATTTATGTTGGTTAGAAGTTTTAATGTTGTTACTTACTTTCAGTTGAAAAAAAATTTTTTATTTAATTTTCAACAGAAATTTTGTAGTTTCATACAATGAAGTGGTTAAAGGTAGGAACAAAATAGTTGGCTAGTTAAAGAGAAGATCCTTTTCTCATCCTTTATCTCGACTTGACATTGTAATACAGCCTACAGTATTTATTTAATGTTCATGGCATGTGCAATGATAAAATACAAAAAAATTTAAATGTGAAACCGGCGTACTTTCTGCTTTTTTTTACGTTACTGAGAAAATGGTTGACCTTTTGCTGCGTATGAGATTTTGTAGACCAACATAAGTTGGTTTGCGAAAAGAGGGCTAATATTTCTTATTGTCCTGAAACTTCATAAATATGATATGCTACAGTGTAAATGAACTCAAGAGACTTTTTTTGAAAAAAAAAACATAAAGAGTCACGAATAATCTTAAAGTCTTAGGAGCTCAAGAGGATATTCATTAGATTTGTATACCTAGAACGAAACGGTTTGGATAGAATACAGAATATTTTGGATGCCTTTGAAAATAGAACAAGGAGATAGTTAAAGGAGAGAATAAGAAAACCCAAATATATACAAATATTGGAAATTGGTATACCTATAATAACTTTGTCACTTACCATTGACTAAACAAAAAAAACAAGTTTATTTAACTGAAAGTAAGGAACGACGTTAAAACTTAAAACGAACAGAAATTATTCCGTATATGAAAGGGGCTGTCCCCTCCTCAACGCCTCGCTCTTTACGCTAAAGTTTTTTATTGTTTAAAAAAAAGAGTTGTGAGAAAGTCAAACTTTAGCGTAAAGAGCGAGGCGTTGACGAGGGGACAGACCCTTTCATATACGGAATAATTTCTGTTCGTTTTAAGTTTTAACGTCGTTCCTTACTTTCAGTTAAAAAAAACTTGTTTTTTTTTATTTAATTTTTGAACGTTTTTGAATTAATGCAGGTTTTGATTTTCGCTCACCGTACATCAATAATTAAAACAAAATATGCATATTAATTTTACTTTTATTTGGTTAAATGGCTTTCTCGAAACTTGTTTAATTTTGTTTACGAACGTTTTTATAGATAATTTCGGAGACCACACTGCCTTTCCATGACGATAAAATAAAAGTTCAAAATAGGGATAAAATCCTTTCTAATAGACTGTGTATAATAAATTTCACAAAAAATACCAGATATTTCGGTCACATATACAGTGACCGTCATTAGTAGTAAAGCTGAAAGTTTTACTACTGATGACGGTCACTGTATAATGTGACCGAAATATCTGGTATTTTTTTGTGAAATTTATTATACACTGTCTATTAAAAAGGATTTTATTCCTATTTTGAACTTTTATTTTGAACGTTTTTATTAGTAATAAATATACGTAACTTACGAATTAACTTACGTAACGAACTTCTATATTCATATATTTTTAATAAGTATATTAGGGGGCTCTTCCAAAAGTCAATAGCTCACCCTATAAGCTAAAGTTCTAATTTTGTTCCAATTCTTTACAAATGACCTCTTAATCACAAAGGCCGTTATTTATAATAAATAGCTCTTATGAAAGTACTAAAAAATCTTTGGCTTAAAGAGCGAGGTATTGACTAGGGGGTGAACCCAATCATGCACGTAATATTTTCTGTTCGTTTTAAGTTTTGATGTTACTCCTTATTTTCAGTTTGAACACTGCATTGCCCCTTCCCTCATGAAAACTTCCTTCATGGAAAGATCTTCCCACATAACCCCCGACTCACCCACCCCCTAATAACCAATACTATATGTTAACATTGGGTAAAGTTCATAACTTTCAGCCCTCGCCCCGGGAACAAAATGAACAAAATGGCTATCTCAAAATTTTGATCAGGTGACTTTGGGAGAAAAATGAGCATGGGATAGCGCCTAGTTACCCTCCATTTTTTTTGTCAGTTAAAAAGGGCACTAGAACTTTTAATTTCCATTCCAATGAATCCTCCCACAAAATTCTAGGAACATTGGGTCGATACGATCAGCCCTGGGAAAAAAAAGCAAAAAAAAACAAATAAACACGCGTCCGTGATCTTTCTTCTGGCAAAAAATGCAAAATTCCACATTTTTGTAGATAAAAGCTTGAAACATCTAAAGTAGGGTTCTCTGATACGCTGAATATGATGGTGTGATTTTCATTAAGTTTCTATAGCTTTTAGGGGGTCTTTCCCGCTTTTTTCGAAAAGCAGCCAAATTTTCTCAGGCGCGTAACTTTTGATGGGTAGGACTAAACTTGATGAAAATTATATATCTGAATGCAGCATTGAATTCTAATTCTTTTGATGTATCTATTGGTATCAAAAACCCGTTTCCTAGAGTTTCGATTAACATCAAGCCGTGTCGCTCCTTACTTACAGTTCGTTACCACGAACTGTTTGACTTAATAAATTAAAAAACAAATTTAAATTGGTTTCAAAATAATCCCAAAAAGTGAATTGTAGGTTAGAATTAATTTTAGGTTATATAAATTAATTTTGGTGATAATTAATTTATAATTAAAAGGTTATAATATATTTTGGGTTTTATCCATACCCTCTACAAAGTTAAATGAAGTTTTTTTTTTCAGAGGGGGGAGAGCTAACTACCCCTTCACCACTTTAGTGCACATTCTTAAGGGTCAGTCCAAGCGCATTTTTTCGAAATAATTATCCCCGTTCCCAAAAGCTACAAGCTTAAAAGTATATATATAATCATAACAATTCGGTGCAAAGCTGCATTTGATCCTACATTCTGACTAAGTACTCATATTATCCTTTGAAATCTAACTTTGATCCCCAATCTTAGTCCTTACGGATAGAAAATTAAAAATAAACTTTCAAAAATTTCAACAATTTATCCTTTATGAAATTATGTAAATTTTAAAATATAGAGCAACTAATTTAAACCATATTTTTTCCAAAATAAAAGCTATTTCAGAAAAAACAAAGAGTGAAACTACAACCTAAAATAAACGGATATAACTCATATATAAAGTAGAACTTTATGGAAATAGAAATTATTATGGAAAATTCAATAAAACCTTAAACAAGCAAAAACTACTATAGATAAATAAAATCCTGAACAAACAGAAATTATTGTGGATGAATAAATGAAGCTCAAACAAACATAAATTAAAGGATATATAAATACATGTATATATAGTAGCGGCACTTGGCAAGTGGCAGGCTTCTACATATGGATTCTCGTTGTCACTTGTCTTCTAAACGCAGACAATTTGAGCCTTTTACTGATGTCATGACATCAGTAAAATTCTTAAATTAGAAGTAGTGCCTTTGTAAATATAAATTTAAATTAGAAGTATTGCCTTTGTAAAATTGCGTTTTTTAGTGATATGTTTAATTAACTTTAACAAAAATTTAAATACAAAAATCAATATGGTTCACCCAAAACCAAACGGTTGACGGGGGGTGAAACAGGTAAAAAAAATACACACATATAACGTCATTTAAATTCACTATAATAAGAAAGAAAAAAAAAGAGAGAAAAGAAAAGAAAAACATAAATAATAATAATAATAGTACAGGGACAGCAACTACATACGATATTCATGCTGTGGGGTCGCACTCACAAACCAACAAAATATTACACCTTAATTTAAATTAAGTCGAATCAAGTCACCTCCAAAAATACAAAACTAGAATTCATACATACTTAATAATTTTTCTTTCAATTTTCCTTTAAAATCACTAGAATTTTCTATCTTCTTCAAATCATTAACCAAATTATTCCATAAATGATAATATAACAAAAGAAAACTTGGACCTGGCAGACACTATAGGTGGAGTATAATAATCATTTTTACCCCTAGTATTTTGGTTATGTATATTCCATCGGCTGTAAAACAAACCGTTAAAACACTCTGGCAGCTGCTTCATATTATATCTATACATAAATACTAATATATAAAAATGATGAAGACCCACCGCTGGCAATATCCTAAAATTCCTATAGACTTCTCGAACTGATTCTCTTTCTGAATTTCCTGATAATACTCTAATAGACTTGTTTTGGATAATTCGCACATGATTAACAATTGAAGAAAATGTACCCATGTATACAGAAGAACAATACAAAATACAGGGATGGATTAACGAAAAATAGAGAAGCCTAAGTATATTAGTTGGAAACATATATTTAAGTTTACGAATCATCCCCAAATTACGCGATAGAATCCGGGATAAAGTTTCAATATGGGATCAGAAAAAAAGAGTCTCATCTATAAAAATGCCAAGATACTTTACTGCCTTATGACGACCAATCATACCATCTTCAGATGCTTTATGCTATATTCATGGATAATAATTCGATATCCTTGAAAATATAAGCAAATTACTCTTAGAGGGGTTCACCTTTAGCTGATTCACTCTCAGCTATCTTGAAACCTCATTTAGCGATTCTCGTACACTCTCTAGGAGCAATCTCTCTGACTTTGCGATCACCACTAAAGAAGTATCATGAGAAAACATAGGCACTGTATTCACGCTATCCTTTTTGACGATCTCACTCATTCTTGTTTACAATTTACTTACAGACTGTGGAAGATCATTCACAAAAATTATAAAAATAATAAGGGTCCAAGTACCGAACAGGAAATTGGCATAGTTTTTGACTTTATAAAACAGTGGATATTGCGCATGGAAAATAAACCCTATTTTTATAGACTAAGATCAGTGAAATACCGCCACCGTCAGCTCAAGAAGAACCGTCAGCTCAAGAAGATTTACAATGAGCCTTCGCGAATCATTACACTACCAGTGGACTTTAGAGAGAGTGCTTTAGTTGTTGATGATATGGAGTGGCAAAGGGGGTTTCTAAATGATTGTTTTGGGGATATGGCTAGCCTAGACGACTTAAGTTGTGATATAGATATGACTGAGGACCCGGAAAGGACAAATAGGTTTATGAATGAGTATTTGGGAGGGTAGCCCCAGTAAACCAGTGCATTTAAACCGGGTTCTCATAAAGAAATTCCATCACCGGACAGTACAGGCTGGCTATATCAACTATCCTCAAGTACCCTAGAATGTATATTCAGTGAATTGGGTTATTTCACACCACGGCCAACTAATGCAATTGAACAGACTGGGGGGGGGGGGGGTGCTATTGAAGATTCTATGCCACTCCCACCATTGAGGTTGACAATAGTAGTAGTAGTAGTAGTGAAACACTACCCCCGAAAACATTTATACTTCCAGATTTGTTCCTGTCTAACTCTGCCTTTCACCATACAAATGTTTACTGCGCAAAATTTTATGACCCATTTAACTCTTTAATTTCAGGGAAAATAATAACAGACTCCCTGGCTACTACTCATTCCTATGTTAAAAAGATTTGAGCCCTTCTTGAAGAGCAGATGGGGGCTTGGAGAGAGAGGGACTGTTTAAAAGCATCAATAGCACTAAAAATATTTTTTAAATGAGAATGCGAGCGAACTCTATTCAAATTACTTGCATACAGAGATGTTAGCAATTCGCCCGCATTTATCAATTTATGTGGAGGGTTTTTTAGATTGGGTAAGCAGCATTGTGACTAAACAAGATATTATAACGAGGGGGGTAGTGGGTCGGTTGTTTTATTTGTTAAGAGTTTAAGTGTTAAAATGTGTAGATTTAAAAAAGATTTTATTTTAAGAGGTGAGCATGGGGAGAGGGCTATAGTTTTAAAATATCATTCAGATTTGGAGGGTTTTCAGGGAATACAACAAATTTGTTTCGATGCAAGGCTACAGTGTTTCAAATATGCATTTTTAATTGCCGCCTTTAGACCTCTGCAAAAAGATGCATCTAAGAAAAATTTGGACGAATTAGCAGTTAATGGGGATGGTCAAAGTTTCCTAAAGTATATTTTAATTGTTTAAATGGTCAATTTCCCATAACATTAAGGGGGATAGATATTTTGAGAGAGCTAATGAACATTTAAAGATAGGTGTTAAGGAGTTACAGTATGAAATAGAATATCAGGAGGGTCAGTGTTATGATGAAAAGGGTGTATTATTTCCAATGAGGGGTCGGTTTATTGAATCAGTAAAGCATTGGGTTTGGCTTCTATACACGACTCCCTCAGAGCCTGATGCAATAGGACATTTCAATCCAGTAACGGATATTAGTAGGGTTTTAAGTGAGGGTAAAATGAGGGGTGGTGTATTCTATTATTGTCCCACATGCCTCTCAAGATTTCGTAGTAACTTAAAGTTAAAGCATCAAATGAGACACTGTAAACGTCATGGATACCAGGCTGTGGAAACGGTAAGCGGAGATAGAGCGATCTTACGTTTTAAGAACTTCCAGAACACGCTCCTGCAGAGCAATAAGATCCTTTTAGAATGCGAAGTGAAACTCACAGACGTTTACGATTCGTCAAATCCAAATCGTGTCTCTTACGCTCATGCGCAACAAGATTCCAGTAATACCATGCAAGTGTTGGATGTAGTTGAGTCGCTGAGGGGTGAAGACTACATGCGCTCGGCATTGATCTGTCTAATTAAAACAGCAAATGAGGCAATTTCTTGCCTTCGCTACACAAACTATCCTATGCTCCTATCACCAGATGACAGATTGATCATTAAAAATCGTAAGATATGTTGGGTTGGCAAGGGGGAATTTGATGATGGTTTTGGGAATGGGGGAAAGAAGAAGGTGATCGACTACGATCATTTGTGGCAGGAAATTACGTCGGAAGGGAGTAACTTTAGAGGGGTAGCACATCAATCGTCAATTTAAACGTTCAACAACAATATTTCGTACAGGTTATTATACACAATTCTAATTATGATTTAAAGTTTATTTTACCGCCGTTGGTCCGCATTGCCAAGGGATGAGTTGTAAATAACGCATAAATAGATGGTTCTTTTTCATATAATATCATAATCAAATCATCGGAGAAGCTACTGCTGCAAGAATTCATGTGGAAAACAAGGGTAACAAGGGTAACACGTGCCTGAATAAAATCCGTTTCTTAGACTCTTTCAGTTTCTTCTCCAAGTCCTTAAGTCAATTGATTCAGGTACAGAAAAGCGACAATTTTGATAGCTTACCCCTTCTTAAACAGCGCTTCCCCGATGATGAAATGTATGATTTATTCACATGTAAGGGCATATAAGCATATCATTACTACAACTCTGCCTTGAGGCTAGATGAGGTGTCATTACCGCCAATTGAAGCTTTTTACAATTCTCTTACTAAGACTCAGTGCACCATTAGCGACTATGAATTTCTTAAGAGGGTTTGGGCAAAGAGTTTGTGCAAAAATGGGTGGGATTACTGTAAACTATAGTTTCAAGGATGTACTGACTCTTCTTGACATAGTGTGCAAAAATACGGATAAAATCTATGGAGGATTTGGGTTGGATTTAGAGAATTATTTTTCCACTCCTCATCTGGTGATGGACTTGATATTTAAAATCAGAAAAGAAGAAATAGGTCTGATCGCTGACGTGGATCAGCACCTGTTTGTAGAGAGATCAATGAAGGATGGGTATGTTTTTTACGGGGCCGTATCATGGAAACTAATCCGACCTGACAGCACACCGATGAAAAGTCAGATGCAGATTTTTTGGATATGAATTCCCTTTATCCGTCGGCAATGTCTCACTACTGCTTGCCGTGTGGGAATTACAAGTGGCTTAAAAATCCACGTGCTTCTAATTTCCCCAACATTGCTTCCTTTGGGGAGAAACGGGCACAGGGGTTGTTTTTTTTTAAGTTGACGGTAAAATATCCATGTAAATTCTGGACTCGGTAAAAGACTTTTTTTTCCCGTGCATAAATAGGCCGGTGGGTAGGGAATCTCTGAGCCCCTACAATTTATCTTTAGCAGAGGATGGGAGTATGCAATGAGTGCCTTCAAAGCAAAAAATTATTGCTGACCTCAACCCGAAACAGAATATTGGTGTACGTCACGTGCTATTGAAATGGATGGTGTCCACTTGTTTCAAAGTCATAAAGATTCATAGATTCCTCCAATTTGACCAAAAGCCTCATATAAAAACGTTTATTGACACCTTTGTCAGTAAACGTTCACAAACAAAAACGAAAGTTGAGAAGGAAATCTATAAACTCATTTTAAACTCAGCCTTAGGAAAAATGTACGAAAGCGTACGAAACAGAAATCGTTGTGACATTGTAACCAATCCCAAAGATTTTGCTCGAATCATTGTTGGATCCAAACTTCAAATCGTTCACTGTCATAGACTATGATACGGTGCTCCTACATCGTAAGAAAAGAAACATCATTTTAAATAAAATTATTGCAGGCGGGAGTGCAATAACAGAAATATCTAAAAAAAACTCATGTTGTCATTTTATTATAATAGATGCAAGGTATAATGGCCGATTGAGGGACAAGTTTAAGTGTATTACGGAGACACTGATTCACTCCTGCTAAAAGTTAAAACTGAAAATTTGTTGAATAATTTGGAAAATGGAGAGTACATTTGCTCACGAATGGACTACACAAACTGGAATGAATCCCTCTATCCAGAGCTAGTGAAACGCCAGGCCCCAAATCAAATATTAATTCTAAAATCTGAAACCGGAAGCGATCTGATATCCAGTCGTGTGTTTCCTGTGCCGAAGGTATACAGTTTAGAAACGCACAGCAGGAATATCAAACAAGTTTGCAAGGGGATTCTTACACAATTTGTTAAAAATGATTTCGATATGAGTCTTGATAGAAATTGAATGGAAAGTAGCTTAGGCCCAAGGGCGAAAAATGGGTGGGTGGGAGTTTAATTTTTTTTTTCTTATCAAAAATGTTGAATATACGTGCAAGGCAGAGCAGATACTTCTTCTTCGTAATTTCACTATACATAGTTATTTCATAATTTAACTTCCCCTCCGGCCCCGGACCGGCTTGCCGCACTTCCCGGCCGCCAAAGCGGCCGTCCTCGGGGGGTGGGGGGACCCCATTTCAAATTAAAAAAATATTTTTTGTAAATAAAAAATGTGATGTTATTTTAAGTGTATTGTTAAATAAACGTTGTAATTTTTTATTATAAATAAAAAAAAGTGTATTTATTAAATATAAAGTATGTTTGTGATATTATCTTAAGTGTGTATTTCTAGTGCCTATTTCTAATATACATTTATGTTTTTCTTATAAATAAAAAAAATTTAAAAAAAATCTTGAGTGTATTTTTCTTGTTTAAAGTGCCTTTTTCTGTTATGTATTATTTGTAAAGTGCTGCTTTTATGTTAAAAATAAAAGAAAATATGATTCTTTATTGATTTTTTTCTTCATATTATTATTCTTGAACGGCGCAGTACTAATAGTGAAGTTATTTAGTCATTAGACATCTATAATCTACAGTTAATTGTGGGTGAACTATTGAAGGGATCAGCAATATGTATCAATTTAAAACACCATTAAGATCGTTCCTATGTGGTCCATCAATGTCAGGCAAAACGGCACTCTTAACTAAAATAACTACAAATTTTGATAAAATTTTTATGGAAAAGCAGAAAAAAATCTACTATTGCTACAGTATTTCGCAGGAGTCATGCAATAAAATAAAAGCAATTGCTATATCAGTGCAGATACAATTCATTGAACCCTATTGAACAAAACTCTTGGGTGATTATTTACAATTTAGTTGAATCCATTGAACAATGGTCCCTGGAAATGCTACAATTATTTACCGTTCGCTCTCATCATGAAAAGATTTCCGTTACTCTAGTTTTACACAATCTCTTTAATCAGAGCAAATGAATGCAAAAACTTGCTTTGAACTGCACCTACTATATCATCTACAGAGTTGTTCGTGATTCTGACTCGCTAATAACGCTCAAAAACAAATATACCCCGGCACCCCCAAATTTTTACTTTCAGCGTACAATCAGGCAACTAATAAGCCCTACGGCTACATCCTCATGGATCTTAATTAAAACACCCGAGGATTTACGTGTAGTCACAGATATTGTTGACAATGAAATTACAGTATATATCCCCGTGAACAGTAAAAAATGCTATTAGTTGCCAACATGACACTGAAGAAACTACATGAAAATAGACATTTATTTTCCGTTCTAAGCACATCAAAGCCCCCACTTAGGAAAGCCATACTCAAACATGGTATTGACAATGATATCATTAATCTAATACCGGAACTTTATTTAAATGTAACCGAGGGTAATGTTCAACTTCCAGAAGTAGTTAAGCAAAAAGCAAAGCAACATCGTTCCATTGCACGTGAATTGGCCTGTCAAAAGAAAGGATAGAATTTTAAAAGGAAACGTCCTCTTCAAGCAGGCGGTAGCTTTTTTACACTTTTACTGCCAATAATTGCAGGACTTCTAAACAGTATTCTCTGTATGGATAAACCCTATAAATTGACTCCAATAGAACTCGCTCTTTCACCCGTGTAACACTTTGAGGACAATCTGAGTAAATTCACTGACAACGAGAATTTTGAGGATTATAAAAAACTACTTTTTCCTCAAGATGCACTTCGCCGAGTGGACAAACATAAGCCCTACCGTGCGAGATACAGTGGCCCTGTGAGTGTCATTGATCACAAAAAAGAACCATCTCCTCAAATTCTTCTGATATCGCTGCTGGAACACAACTAAGACGGTGTATTTGTATTAGATTGTGTCGAGATTTGTAATTGTATTGTCACACTCATATCTTGAAAAAATAAAACGACTCATAACATGGAAAGCGGTCAAGATCATATTCAAGTTGATAGCAATGGGAAAGGGATTATAATTCAAGGCAAGAGCTATAATCTACAGGATTTAATCTATGATATGGTTACAAATCGTAAAGGACTTTTATCATTTGACAGTCATCAATATAACTTTATAAATACATTAAACTTCCCCAAAAGCCTTATTAGTAATAGGTAAATTCTAAAAAAGATGAAATGAAATAGTCCATCATCGTCGTCATTAAAACATGAAGAAGCAGAAGAAGAAGATTTTAAATCAATTTTGGAAAATACTAGCACACCTAGTGGAAACATTGATTTGACGATGAGGAGGAGGAGGAGCACACTACTGATAGCTAGACAAAAGCGAAGACGTATTAAGTCAACGTCACCAACACCACCACTATCATCACCCACTAGCATACAAAAAGGTAGTGGACGTTACACTATGTGTTTACGTTCAAAATGATTGAAGTTCTGAAACGTGTTTATAAAAATATTGGTGACGTGGGAAGTTTAAGTTCCACCACCACCCTTTCCAAAGTCAATGGTGTTCACACTAAAGGTGTACAAGACTATCTACAAATCAAGATACCCTCTGCATAGAAATCATAGACTTCGTTCTAATCATTATCGACAAACTAAAGCCTTTTTCCCCTACATATAATGCAAGGAGATCTCTTAGCTCTAGATGGGATTCAAAGGCGTCACAATACACCATACGAGTACATTCTACTTGCGTGTTTTGAGTCGCTATGTATATGCTATTCCATTGCGGTCAAAGAGAGGTGTTAAAGTTGCTCAGACTATAGGAAGTATTCTTGAACAAGATTCATATAAAAAAAAATCAAACGGATCGGGGTGGTGAATTTGTTAATCCCCATGTTGAAAAAGTATTAATGAAATATAATACACTGCTCTATGATAGTCATAGTCCTATAAAGGCTGCATTGGCCGAATGATTAAAAGGAATTATTTGACTTTTATTTTCAACATATTATACATTGAAGAATACACCTGTTTTTAGTAATGATTTAGAAAAAATCTTGTTTATTTATATTCAACGACCACATTGATCATTGTACAACTCAACCCCAACGGAAGTTCATCATTCTGATCATGATACATTTGATACTTTTCTTAGACAATATTCCAATGAAACGATCGTAAAGAAAAAATTCAATGTTTGTGATACTGTTCAAATTAATAGAACAACTAATGTTTTTGAAAAGTGTAATTACTTGAGGTCCACAAAACTTTTTAAAGTTGCAAAAACCCTAGACAACAAACCCATAGCTTATCGTCTACGAGATACCAAAGATGAAGAGATTCTCAGCGGCTTTATGACTATGAACTACAAAACGTTAAAAATAATAGTGAAATCTATCAAATTGAAAAGATATTAAAGACTCGTACTCGCAGGGGTAAGAAACAGTTACTTGTTGGATGACTAGGATACAACTCTGATTTTGATTCTTGGATCGGTGTTGAAGAAATTGACAATGCCCATTGATTTCTATGTAACATTTAAGTCAAACGTCTCCGGCCCTCTCTGCAATGACAGGAATAAGACAAGTGATTTTTGGATGAAACTCTCTCCCGCCATCAAATTCTATGGTGCGTATGAAGTGGCTCTTGTCGACTGCATTCTCAAAAATACATACAGTATCCTGAGAAAAGATCGCATATATGATATAAAAATTAGACCCTATGATTGGCCGCCACCTGCAGGGGATCAACATCAAATTTAAAAGATCAATTGGTTGGATTATCCGTATGTTGAATTACCATACGAGGAGCTCAGTTGTATGAACGATTTGTGTCGTTATATCAATAAAAGAGTTTCCGCTCGTAAGAATGGAGCCTTTCATTTCAACTATTCAAAGGAAGAGGGGAAGATATACATTAGTTCATCCATTGCGAATGAAAATGTTATTCTCAATGATAATCTAAAAGATGTTCTTGGCTTTAAACTTAATATAATCAATGGTAAAAGTGCCGGAATCACTAATGTTAATTTTGCTGAGTATCCACCAGCCTTCTCCTCGGACACTTGTATATATCTCTATGCCTCATTTTTTGAATCGTCAAGAGTTGTCAATAGCAATGTCCCTCTCCTGCGAGTTCTTGAACGAAAAACCAATCAAGATCATATTCATCATAGCAATATAAAGCATCTTCAGTATGTGCCCATAAAACTTCATATCTTTTACTCTGTCAGTTAACACTAAGAGCTGAATTAGGTGATCCTTTAGCAATATCAAAAGGCTTAGCTCTGGTTACATGTCATTTTCGACCCATCGTCATTACAACCTAAAATGAACAGTAGAAGAATTATATTTCTCTGTCCTGATATCAACTGCTATGTTAGTGCTCTGAGTCCACGTCAAATAGGTCATGGATTGGACTATTACAAGGGGCGTACTACAATGTCTGGCTATGGTCTTAGTAGTTGGTGTACTAGGCTATTTCATTCTGCACTACACCTTGCCAGAAAATATCTTGTACCTGCTGCATCAAATTTTGCTGCCTCAACACTACAGGACTGGGGATCGGGTAAAAATTTCAATGATGGTGTTAAAGAAAATATTAGATCTTCAGCAAGAGCCGTTGACGAGCAATTAAAATCTCAGCAAAATGGGAAGGGATTAAAAAATTTGCGTGGGTATCATTCACTCATCAGTCTCTACCCAGGCGGGAAGCGAAGGACATCATCAACGAATTTGAGGAATAAAACAAAGAAGACCAATAAGATTAAGAAGAAGAAAAAGATTGTTAGAACAAAGAAGGATTTCTTCTCTTAACATGACCTATCTCCCCTACAAGGAATCGCATCCATCAATCAGCTCCTCATTGAATCTATTCAATTCTGGAAATGTTGATGTTAGTGTCAAGTATCGCTTCTATGAAGAATTTCACCCTCAAAAACCCCTCTCGGAAAACATACACTTTCAGATATTTTCCAATGAGCACTGTTTCATTGATTTATCGTCAACATTTATTGATTTAAATGTTGTGGTGAAGAAAAAGTCAGACAATACAACTCCCACTGCTGCTGATGGCCTGTCCTATGAAAACTCTATCCTACACAACTTGTTCAGACAAATTAATGTATTTATTAATGGAACATTGGTGAGCACTAGCAATAATTTATTGAACTATGCAAGTTACAAAAATTTATTAAGATGACACCAAAGGCATATAAGGAGATGAGAGGTCGGACACTGGGCTATGAATATGGATCAGGAGTTGATACTGACTTTGATTTAACTGCTGCAGTGACCCAGGAGTATCATCAAGTTGGAAAATTAAATCATGAGATATTCAATATATCCCAATGGTTACCCCCAATGTCAAGATTGACATAAAGTTGCAACTAGCTCCATCGAATTTCATTTTGAGGCAAACAGTTGCTACATCACCTGATGCAAAGGTCATTATCACTTTGGAAATTCTTCATATTCGAAAACAACAGCTTATGAGCCCTGTTGCATTGGCAGTGGAAAAACTAAGAGCCAATGGTAACAACATTAAACATCCTGTCCCCCATACGATGACCAATGAACGTCACATTGCCACTGGCTCTCGCAGCTATAGCGATTCATCATTTATCAATGAAGAAATCCCATCAAAACTTGCTTTAGCCTTTGTGAAGAGTGCCAGTGCTGTTGTATCCTGGACTGCATTCCCCATGATTTTAATTTTTTGGTCTATCTAGCCTTGTGTGCAAAGTGAATGGAATCCCACTGTACACTCTATCATTTGATAAAAAAAATTCCTACAGAACTCTGTATGAGTTGACCATGCAATCCCTAAATCATGATTCATAACTATTTGAAAAATGAAATAACTGATTCAATGTTTTCAAAAAATCATGGTGTAATTGTTTTGGACCTGTCTGGCACCCAGGATAAGAGCATAGTACGAACGGGTAATTTACATTTAGAGCGCACATTTGCCAATGCCTTGACTGAGAGTATCACGCTAATATCATTGTGTCAATTTGAAACCTATTCGGAAATCACACTCGACGGAAGTGTTCTACTAGACCTAGCACCATGAACACAATCCAAATAATCAGCGTATTTAATTTGCATTTATACATGTCCCAGTACAAGTCCTATTGAATACCATCGGACTTCATTGAAAAAGTTCCAAGTGTTAACAAAGCCCTAATCATTGTTAATAGCAGTCCATCGACTTTGAAGACAGTTCATTGGCTATGGATCTTTCAAACAGCAAAGAATATTGAATTTTTTGATCCTTTTGGCCTATCATATAAATTCTACGCTCTACACTTCTACAACTTTATTGAGAGCAGCGGGAAAACTATTATTCAAAATCAGAGGAGAGTACAGGATTTAAAGACTAAGATATGTGGCTTTCATACACTACTCTTTTTCATGTTCATATATCGTGGCATACCTACAATCTGTTTCTCAGCTTTTACGTTGACTTTCCTCGATTGAATGACTTTCTAGTGGAAAATATACTTTCAAGCGTGTTTAATATTGATTTTATTGCCTTACGAATAAAATGTTCTAAAAGTGTTTTTAAAATTGTTTATTAATAAAAATAATGTATATACATGATAAGAAAAACAACTTTTCTACTCTTTAGATTTATCTTCTACTACGTATAGGTGTTTGTCAAGAACAACTAAAGCAGGTAGATCTTCTCAATTCACTGCATACTGATTCTAATATGCTGCATTTTCAGGTCATATTTTTTATTCTTTAATGTAACTCAATTCCTTCGTATCTCTTTGTATTGTCAAAGATGCTAATCTCTTGCATTTTGTAGAATTTACATGTTTTAATTTGCCTATTTTTCGTAATGTCACATACAGTGTCCTCAAGTGGTAAAGCACATTCCGTAACAGCCAAATAGAAATCAGAAGGCTTATAATCCAAGTAGCCATTGTATTCACAACGATGACGTAGAAACCAATTTCTCTTGTTGTTCCAACAGTTGAATCGTCGACCTGGCTCCTCCTCCCAAAAAAATCTAAAGTCATGACGTTACCAATCTCTTAGCAATAAACTAAAATCACGTTTAGGATTCTTTCCAATTATGCAGGGATATGTATTCTCCCACTGATTACATTTATCATAGTGGCAATTAGAGCATAGGTGTCCTCTAGGATGAGATTCACACATTCCTTTAAGAAAGGAACTACAACCTTTAATTTGTATGGCATATCCTCTATGGAATTTACACGGGTTACATAATCTGCACTTTTCAGCATAATCTTCAATCATTGTACATTTCTCACATGATGACCAGCTGCCCAGTGTATACATGCATAGTGGACATGTATGGAACATTTTTTCATGTGTTGACACTCCCATCACCAAAATGAAATTGAGCTATGATCAATAAATTGAGTGGGATAGAGAGAGAGAGGAGTAAATCATCCTTGAACAACATGTTTCTCGCGAAAAAATTGTTAAATTTCTAAGCTAGTGTGTGTGTGTGTTTAAAAACAAATCCACTATATCATTTTGTCTTGTCGCGATTAATATGTCAATAAATTGTGTAAATGCCTTTGGACCACGACGTAAAAGCTTCATGCAATAATCTAATGGCGGAGAATCAGTTTTCATTGTATCGATAAGCATTCCTCGTGAAAATATCTTCCTTTGAACTGATAGCTCTCGAAAATCATCATCTAGAATCAAACGTTTTTCCATAAGCACAAGATTCCCCATGATTTTCTCTTTCTCAAATCTATCCATTTTATAGATTCCTAACACTCTCACAACCAACTTCAGACTAACCAGGATTCTTTTTCTACTCTAAAAATTATACACTAAACTACTATGAAAAAAAATCTTCGATTTAGAAACAATTTTATTGAGTATAATTACAACAATAATAATCACTGATTCAATTTATTTTCCTCAATATATTCATATGCACAATGTTCAGTTTCGCTGCAAAGCATAGGTGCTCCTCCAATTTAAATTTGCTCAATGATATCACACATCTAGCATACATATCGTTCCATTCAAGGCTTAGTCTACATCCTCGTGTTATTTCCACTGCCAAGTTTGGCACTCTCGCCCTTGTATCATTGCTGCTACCTGCTCCACCATCAAGCTCCAATAGTGTATATGTACTACTCATTTTCTTTGCTAATATAGTCTCAAATAAACTGCTCTCTCTAAATTCAATTCTCTTACTAATATGAACTACAATGAAAATCACTATTTCTATTTGAATCCAATTACTAATCAAGCTACCGTATGTGGAGTACCCTTAGTATCCGCTCTCTCTGATTGGCCCAGAAAATAGGTATTGGCTCAGAAACCTGTCTGCTAAGGCATATACCGGTCCTAGTAATAGATGAATGACCGTGGTAAGGCTTATTACTCAATATCCCCTGAAACTGCACTGTATATTCTTGTGTAATTCGCGTTCCCTATGGCCTTACTACTTGCCTTCTTATATATTTACATTTTTTTGTTTACGCTACAAACAATCAACTATGAACTATATGAACCATCAACTATGAACTCCTTCAATTTCCCGTCAAAATTTCTTTTCATCACTAATTAATCACCAGCTACTTCTTAATCAATGGGAACATGAATTCGAACAGCTAGTTTTCCTCGTAAGCTTCACTAATTGCCGCTATGTTGGTTACGAAATGAATGATTATTTGGTGCATAATCAAGTTGAGGAATCAAATCGTGCGGTGAATATTTAGCACGTGTCCCATTGGGGCAATTGAATAATAACACAGGCGGAAAAGTTTAAAAGCTCTGTTTTCTTATTGACACTTTAACTTTTGCCTCGATTTATCTTTTGTCATTATGTAAGACATATAGCCGAACTTATGTTTCCTTTAATTGTTTAGGTGGTGGGACAAAAGTTTCTTCTTTTGCCTCGGCTTGTCTTTTGTCATTATGAAAGATATATCGTCGAACCTTTATTTCTTTTAATTGTTCGGGTGGCGGAACAAAAAATTCTTTTTCATCCAACGATTAATTTAGACCAGGTTTTTGATTTTCAAAGGCATTGTAGGCATTAATGACCTTATACTACTACTAACCTGTCACCGCAGCACCAACCGCCTGAGGAAATCACAGCTGCGCACGCTCCTCCCCCATCCCAATCTATTCAAAGCCTCCCTTTTTACACCCTGCCACGAAGTTCCAATTTTCTTTAAATCTGTCTTTATGACGTCCTCCCATCCCCAGACGAGGACGACCTGCTTTCCGTTTAGCCCTAAACATTTGGCCGAAAAGAACAATCTTCGGCAATTTTTCACCCTTTATCCGCACCACGTGCGCTAGCCACCTCAACCTATCTTTCATTATTGCCCTAGAGAGCGGTAATGAACCACATTTTTCGTACAGCCTATTGTTTGAAATAAGTCGAAGTCCAAAACCCAATCATCATCGACTCTTAAGTTTGATGGATTATGAGAGGGAATAGTTAGAAAGCAAAATAGGATTTATTAAATAGAATAGAAAAAGTGGTGCAAACCACGCGTAGTCCCGCTATACGGTGCGGCCATATAGGACAGGCTTCTTAAAAGCAAAGACACAAGTATTTTACTCCTGCCGTTTACTCGCACCGTTTACCCAAACAGTATGAAAAACATAAGTCGCCTGTTCAGCGGTCTAGTTGGTCGTATGGTCAGTTCATTTCAGTTCATTTTATTTAACATCAATAATACATTTAACTAATATTCCAATACCAGCCCCAAGAAAGATACAAAAAAGCACTTGCAACTGAAAGGGTACATACAACTCATCTACTAACTAATAATCAACTATAAACATAGGAGGAACAAATAATAAAACAAGAAAATAAAATCCCTTGTGTGTCACTTCTAAATCTCGAACTTAAGACTCTATGAGGGAGGAAAAATTAGCCTTAGGTTGCTTGTTCGCTTGTGAGTACAGGTGGCTTCAGTCCCCCGTTTTGCTTACGTCCAGTGGACATTGTCCATCATGAGTCAGCCCAAAAATCTCGATCATCCGCATTGCATTTTCAAGGGGTTTTCCCATAGGCAAGGCTCACAAAATATGACTAATTCTCTTTCCAAATAGCCTACAAGTCCTATGAAAACGCTCAGTCATAAATCTTTGAATATTTTTCTTAGGGTCTCCAATTGCCTTCAAATGGCTAAAGGAACTGATAGACTATTTAAATTACCATTACTCTATGCCTATCTACCTTGTTCTGCCCTAGGATGGATGACAGATTATCTATCAACAAGTGAAACGAATCATTTTTATACAATTCTGAAAAAGTTATGACAGCTTTGGCTCTCACAGAGACTATTTGTCTTGGCTTTACTTTATCTAGCAATGGCTCTCAAGTTTTTCATCATTTCCACCAAGTTTATTTATTTTAAGAGGACCTGTGCCCACGATGTGGCGTTGTTGGCCCCATTATTTCCTTTTTCTAGGTCTTGAGGTACCTCCTGTATCCCTATTCAATGTTGTGAGGTGTCTCCTATGTCCTTATACGATGCCAGGATAGAGATATGTCATGTGAAGCGACCTTAGCCTTTCTACTGTAAATGCTATGCTTAAATGAAGGACAGTCAATGTTTAAGCCTTTAATAGCTTTGTGACATTCCTTTTGTTATTTCTGTTCTTTTAAATACATTGTCTGAAATGCAAATGATTTTCAGTAAAATATGATAGTTTCTGTTCAATTTACGTTAACTTGATAAATAGTGTTAAATTCTCTTTGTTTTAAGTCTTTCTTCATTCATCAATAGTAATTTCTGTTCGCTTAAGTTTGAATTATTATATTACTTTTTTTCTGACTGTCTTAGGTGTTAGTTTTGCTCTTTACTTTTATTTGAAAAACAGTTTATGGAAAATATATTTTAAAACCATGAACATAAAACAGTTTATTGTAACGAACTGTAAGCAATGAGCAAATCAGCTCAATAGTAACTGCGGCTCAAAAAACGGAATTCGGATGGCAACTATAGTAAAAGAATTAAATTTCAATGTTGATTCCTAAAATATAAAATTTATTAAGTTTAATTGTACCCATCAAAAGCTAGGAGCCTGAAAATTTTGCCAAATTTTAAAAATTAGACAAAGCACTCCCTAAAACTATTTTCTTAGCGAAAATCACACCATCAAATTCAGCATACCATAGACATGTTGTTGAGGTTTGAAGCTCCTATCTACAAAAATATGGAATTTTGTATTTTGGGCCAGGAGGAAAATCACGGTTGTGAGTTTATTTATTATTTTTATTTTTTTATTTTTTTTTAAGCAAGGTCTATCGTATTGAACCAATGGTCCAGAGAAAGCTCCGGAGAAAGATCAGGAGAAAGCTCATTCGAAGAAAATAAAAATCAAAGTACCCTTTTTAAGTGATTGAAAAGATTAGTTGGCATCTAACCCCCTTCCCACGCCATTTTTTCCCCAACAACATCTGATCAAAATTTTTAGGTAACCATTTGGTTCAGGAGATTCAATAACTATGCCTCTGGGGAGGACCAGACCCCCACTGCCCCTTTGGAAAGGGCTGTAAGAAATGCAATTTGCCCATTGTTAACATTTAATACTTGTTATTGGAAGAAATAAGGAATTTTTTCAGGGACGAGGATGAGATTTTATGCAGCGTGGATATCCCATCGGGTGAATTTTGCAAGAGGAGGGAAGTTACCGGTGGAGACTTCCCTAGGTAAAATATTACAAGGGATAGGAGGAGGGCTGAAAGTTATGCAATTTCACCATTGTTTAAAAACTGTGTTTAAAATTTCCATGGGAGGGGGGGGGGTTAAGGGGAAAATTTTCCAAGGAGGGGGCAATTTGATTTGAAGAACAATCAGAATTGAAATAAAAAAAAGTTTTTTAATTAAATTAAAGAGTATTTACAGAGGCATAGTTAAGGGAAAATTTTCATTCAGATCAGCATTGTAATTTTGCTCTTTACTTTTATTTGAAAAAAAGTTTATGGAAAATATATTTTAAAACCATGAACATAAAACAGTTTATTGTAACGAACTGTAAGCAATGAGCAAATCAGCTCAATAGTAACTGCGGCTCTAAAAACGGAATTCGGATGGCAACAATACTAAAAGAATTAAATTTCAATGTTGATTCCTAAAATATAAAATTTATTAATTTGAATTGTACCCATCAAAAGCTAGGAGCCTGAAAATTTTGCCAAATTTTAAAAATTAGACAAAGCACTCCCTAAAACTATTTTCTTAGCGAAAATTCTATATATACAAAAAAATAGGAAATTCAGAAAATTCTATATATATATAAGAAAAACAGTTTTTCCAACTGAAAGAAAGGAACAAAATTAAAACTTAAAAGAAACAGAAAATATTTCATTTATGGGAGTGACCCCTCCTCAATCCCTCACTCTTATCGTTAAAGTTTAACTTTTTAATCCAATTCTTAAAGAACAACTCCTTAAACACAATGTCCATTTAGCTGGAAAATTATTTTTAAACCCCAAAAAAAACTTTAGCTTAATGAGTGAGGGATTGAGGAAAGGGCAGTCCCCTCGCAAACAGAACAATTTCCATTCATTTTAATTTTCAATGTTTCTACTTACTTGCGGTTGAAAATCTTTTATTTATAATTTAATCAATAAAAGTGGCAGACGTTTGCCCTTTTTAATTTGATCTTACATGGTAAGACTAAGATGTAGTCTAATTGTTACGGTTTGAAAACAAAACAGCAAGAACATTTTTTAACTTTCGTTACCTAATTACAAGCTTTGATCTCTCAAACTCCATTTGCCAAATTTTGTCAAATCTGGACATTTGTTTTCATTTAAGTTATGTTTTTTAATTTCTATATTGCGTTTTTAATATGCTTAATAGTTGCCCAGTGTCATTATTATAAAATCTGTTAATAATTATTATTAGATCCCTTGCATTTTAAATTGAAACTAATTTATTAATTGGATTCAATAAATTTGAATTCAGCATTCTATTCTAATTAAAATACAATTTGATACAAAAACAGAGAAAAATAAACGAGCATCGACATAGATAATAAGCAAACAGTGAAATACTGCCTTGGGGATGTTTCGAAGACTATATTTCAAAATTTACTTTCCATATACCCAGAGGGAATGTTAAATGGATTATCAATTTTCTAGAAAATGTCCAGAAGACTAAACAGCCCATAGCCTGGAAGAGATCGCTTCTCTCAACTTTATAAGCATCAAACTGTTTTACATAACCCTTTTGCTCTCGGCACATTTAATTCCGAGATATTTGTGAAGATCGATGAAAACAATAGCAACGGTCCTTGACTATCAAATAGTTCGTGAGTATGTAAATAGCAACTCGAGCTAATAGTAACCAAAAAGAGAAAGGGATGTTTGGTAAAATTTGATAAATATGAAGAATAGGCTTTTTATGCTGATTCTGAAAAATCATTAAGTCTAAAATTATCTCTCAAGGCTCAGAGCCTGGGAAAATTTACCTGATCTTCTAAAAAGGGGAAAAACCCCCAAGAAGGCAAGTAATCATCATCATCATCATTTTATTTATAACTCATCACAAAAAACTGGGCGGAGTCCAAAAAAAGACAACATAAAAACCAAGAAAAACAAAAAAAAGAAACAACAAAAGTAAAAACACACTTTGACAACTTCAAACAAGAGACAAACAGAAATGACCCAACACGGGAAGACTTCTGGCATTCAGTAGATAAGATAAGATAAGATAAGTTTTATTCTTCATTATATATACACATACAATATTACATGCTATTATTCCCCCAAAGGCTAGAGAAATCACAAATACGCTTCTCAGTAATCCCAGCTTGGTTTAGCAATTTATACTTTCTTTGCAGAAAAGAGGTACTTGTCCAAGTTGGAAGTTCCATTAAATACTTTGAAAATTTAAAATAATATATAAAATAATTTAAAATAATAAAATAAAGGCGATGAACTTGCTTTCTTTTACTACAATTGCAAAAAGACCAAACAGGAGCAAAGGGCAAGTAAGTAATGAACTGTTAGACTATTATATAACTGAGAACGGTGAGCTCTACTCAGATACGACACGTTCGAAGCCAGGGAGGCATACGCAACCCGGATCTTACTAGCATAATTTGTTATTGCCAGGTTTACAGTTTGCTTCAGCTTTGCTACAATGGTGGCCGGAGTTTACCCCCCCCCCGGAAAATACCCCCTCCCGTCCTGGGAAATACCCCCCCCCGGAAAATACCCAGAGCGTAAATTCCCCCCCCCGGAAAATACCCCCTGAAAAATGCCCTCGCGAAAAATACCCCCCACGGAAAATAGTACCCCGCGGAAAATACCCCCCGGAAAATATCAGCCCACCCAGGGAAATAACCCCCTTGGGAAATGCCCCCCAAGGAAAATACCCCCCCCCCCCCGCTCGGAAAATCTAGATAGTTTAAGTTTTTACGGACGAAAGCATTGTCAAATTCTACGAGTCTGTTTTTCTTATCTTCCAAGTGTAAAACTACCACAAACCACCTTTAACAAATAAATGAAACCAAAAACTAACATAAATTACAATAGATACACTACAAACAAGAATTTGGATGCTACTCCCTTCTTTAACTGTAAATAAAAACAAAAATCGTACGGCGTCATTGGTGCTTCACTTAAAAGGAATAATATTACAAATATTTTCTTTTCCAGTTCTTTCAGAATTGAAAATAAGAATAAAATTAGATTAAAATAAATTATTCAACTGATGGATCTTACAATAACTAATATCATTATATATCAAATATTCAATTTGATGTTCTTTATCAAACAGTTCGTGGTAACGAACTGTAATAAGTAAGGAGCGACCCGGCTCAATGGTAACCGAAACTCTAGAAAACGGGTTTTTGATACCAATAGATATATCAAAAGAATCAGATTTCACTGCTGATTTAAAATATATAACTTTCATCAAGTTTAGTGAAATACATCAAAAGTTACGCACCTGAGAAAATTTGGCTGATTTTCGAAAACAGTGATAAAGACCCCCTAAAAAATATAGAATCTTAATGAAAATCACACCATCATATTCAGCGTATCAGAGAACCCTCCTGTAGAGGTTTCAAGCTCCTATCCACAAAAATGTGAAATTTTCCATTTTTGGCCAGAAGAAAGATCACGGATGCGTGTTTATTTGTTTGCTTGTTTTGTTTTTTTTTTTTTTCCCCAGGGGTGATCGTATCGACCCAGTGGTCCTAGAATATCGTGGGAGGGCTCATTGGAACGGAAATTAAAAGTTCTAGTACCCTTTTTAAGTGACCAAAAAATGGAGGTTAACTAGGCCCCCTCCCACGCTCATTGTTTTCCCAAAGTCACCTGATCAAAATTTTGAGATAGCTATTTTGTTCTGCATGTTCGAAAATATTATAAAAATGTCTTTTAGGATGACTTGATCCCCCAAAGTCCCCAGGGGGAGGGCTGAAAGTTATGAACTTTACTCAATGTTAACTTATTGTATGGGGTTTTGTGACGTATACCGACTTTTTCAGAGGAGATTTTTTCTGGTCGGTGGGGGACGGCGAGTGTCGGGGGCTATCTGGAAGGATCTTTCCATGAAGGAAGTTTTCATGGGGGAAGGGAAATTGCCATGAAGGGGGCGCCGGACTTGCCAGCATTATTTATTGGTTATTGGGAAGTAGGCTATACAACCATTTTCAGGAAGGATTTTTTCTGGAGGGGGGGGGGGCTAGAGTCGGGGATGACTCTGGAGAAAATTTCCGGGGAGGATGGTTGTTTGGGGTAAGGGACATTTATTTGAATGAGGCGCCGGATTTCCAAGCATTATTTAAGAAACGATCAGAAGTTAAATAAAAAAAAACAAGTTTTTTCAACTGAAATGTAAGAAGCAACATTAGAAATTAAAACAAACAGAAATTTTAACGTATGTGAGGGGGTTCTCCCCCAACACAAAAACACGCTCATTAACCGACACTTTTTTTTAGTTCGTTAAAAATATCAATCGATTCCAAATAAAACGCCTTTTTGATTAATGGGTTCGTAAATAAAAATTTTTTTAACTTTTAACGTAAAGAGCGTGGTATTGACTAAGGGGAGAACCCCTTCATATAAGTAATAACATATACGTAATAAAAAAAAACAATAAAAAAACAAGCGATACGGCTCAATAGTAATCGAAACTCTCAAAAACAAAATTTTGATGTCAATAAATGTACCAAAAGAATGTGTTTATAATGCTGATCCTAAATATATAAATTTTATTAAGTTTAGTATTACTCATCAAAGGCTACGAGCCTGAGAAAATTTACTCGATTTTTTAAAGAGGGGGAAACATCCCCTACAAGTGAAAGAATTTTAATGAAAATCACACCGTCAGATTCAGCGTATCAGAAAACCCTATTACATAGGTTTCAAGCTCATATCTGCAAAAATCTGCAACTTTGTATTTTTTGCCAGAAGAAAAATATACGAATATAGAAGTTAGTTACGTAATTTAATTTGTAAAGAAATCCATTTAGCAAAAGAAAAGTAAAATTTTTATGCAAATAAAAGCTGCAATAACTAAAAAACGATCAGAAATTAAATAAAAAAAACAAGTTTTTGAAACTGAAAGTAAGGAGCAACATTAAAACTTAAAACGAACAGAAATTATTCCATATATGAAAGAGGCTGCCCCCTCCTCAACGCCTCACTCTTTACGCTAAAGTTTGACTCTTTCTCCCAACTTTTTTTTAAAACAATAAAAAACTTTAGCGTAAAAAGCGAGGCGTTGAGGAGGGGACAGCCCCTTTCATATACGGAATAATTTCTGTTCGTTTTAAGTTTTAATGTCGCTCCTTACTTTCAGTTTAAAAAACTTGTTTTTTTTATTTAATACTTTCCAAGACTGTTCAAGCCGCATATAGTTTTTAGTAAAGCGCCATGACGAAGTAGGTTTCATACTTTTACAGCGCAAAAAGGAGACGATACCCAAACTCTCGTTCGTAATGATTTTTGTTCGTTTCAAGCTTATTTTGCATATTAAATTTAAGTTTCACTCATTTTAAGATTTGCTTATTCATTTACATTGGTATCTATTCTATGTTTGTTTGTATTGATTCTTTATTTAATTTCTATTCATTCTTGGGTTTCAATTATACTTCAATACCAAATAATTACTTCTCGTTTTAAGCTTGATTTGCATATTCAATCTAAGCATTACTCGCTTTAAGATCTATTTATTCATTAATATTTTTACTTGTTGTATGTTTTTTGCTATGATTGTTTATTTAGTTTCTGTTCGTTTTGGGTTTAATTTATTTTTTAATAGTAATTTCTGGTCGTTTTGAGTTTGAATCTTAACAAGTATTTGTATCTGATGAATTTAAGTTTAAATAGACCTTTACTTTTCTTTGAAAAACTTATTTTTCGGAAAGTGGTTTTTTATTTAATTTTTGTTCGTTTCTGATTGGAAACAGTTTCAAGTTTTAAAATTCTTTATTTCAAAATCAACTTTAAAAAAAAAACCAAATGTTTATCAAAGTATCAAAACTGGTATCAAAGTAACAATATCAATGTGAAAAAAGTGTGCCCCCTTTGAAATGAGCCGCCTTTGAAGTTTATACGACGACCCCTTCTATATGAAGTTCGTCGGGGAAAAAGTTAATTGAGTGTGGGGGAAGTCTAGCTGCCCTCCGATCACTTTTTACTCTTAAAAATGAATTAAAGCTTTCAATTTCCAATAAAATGAGCCCTCTATGAAGTTTATACGAGTATCCCTTCCATAACGACCATATATGCCCCCATGGCATAACTTACAACGCCTACCATCGGGCCCTGGGGTGCTGTGTCAACACCTGAGTTTTTGTTTTCTGAACTTTGAATTATTTTTAACAAAATGTCTCCCTCAAAATTTTTATCTGATGCATTTAGGGCGGGGAGGGGGGGGGGGGGATAGTTTCCTCCCAATATCTTTTGACTCTTAAAAAGTGAACGAGAACTTTCAATTTCCAATCAAATGAACCCTCTCCAAAGTTTATACAAACATCCCTTCCATAAAAACAATATATGCCTCCAGAGCATTACTTACAACGCCTGCCTCCGGGCCATGGGGGGTTGCGTCGAGACAGGAGTTTTTCTTGTCTGACCTTTGAATTATTTTTAATAAAATGGCTTTTTTTAAAATTTTATCGGATAGGCTCCCAGGCCCTGGGGTTGTATTGACACCGGAATTTTCTTATCCGACAATTGAACTATTTTTTTTTAACAAAATGTCTATTTCAAAATTTTCATCAGATGGGTTTGGAAAAAGGAGGAGTAGGGGCTAGGAGAGGGGGCTAGTTACCCTCGGATATCTTTTGACTATTAAAATTTGAACTCGAACTTTCAATTTCTAATCAAATGAGCCCTCTCTGAAGTTTATACGTGTATCTCTGTCATAAGAACTATATATTCCCCAGAGCATAATTTACAAAGCCTGCCTTCGGGCCCTTGGGGGTTGTGTCGACCCCTGACTTTTTGTTATCTGGCTTTTGAACAATCTTTAACTTAAAGTCTGTCTCAAAATTTTTATCCGATGCGTTCGGGAAAAAAAGGGCGTGGCGGGGGCTAGTTGCCCTCCAATCTCTTTACACTCTCAAATACTGAACTAAAACTTTCAATTTCAAATGAAATTAACCCCCTCTGAAGTTTTTACGAGTATCCCTTCCATAAGAACCATATATTCCCCAATGGCATAACTAACAACGCCTACCATCGGGCCCTGGGGTGCTGTGTCGACACCTGAGTTTTTGTTTTCAGAACTTTGAACTATTTTTAACAAAATGTCAACCTCAAAATTTTTATCTGGTGCATTTAGGGTGTGGAGGTGGGGGGGGGCTCTTTTCCCTCCAATATCTTTTGACTCTTAAAAGGTGAACGAGAACTTTTAATTTCCAATCAAATGAACCCTCTTCAAAGTTTATACAAGCATCCCTTCCATAAAAACAATATATGCCTCCAGAGCATTACTTAAAACGCCTGCCTTCGGGACATGGGGGGTTGCGTCGACACAGGAGTTTTTGTTGTCTGACCTTTGAATTATTTTTAATGAAATGGCTTTTTTTAATTTTATCGGATAGGCTCCCGGGCTCTGGAGGTTCTATTGACCACGGAATTTTCTTATCCGACCAATGAACTATTTTATTTAACAAAATGTCTATCTCAAAATTTTCATCAGAAGGGTTTGGAAAAAGAAGGAGTGGGGGCTAGGAGAAGGGGCTAGTTACCCTCAGATCTCTTTTGACTATTAAAATTTGAACTCGAACTTTCAATTTCTAATCAAATGAGCCCTCTCTGAAGTTTATACGAGTATCTCTGTCATAAGAAATATATATGCCCCAGAGAATAACTTACAAAGCCTGCCTTCGGACCCTGGGGGGTTGTGTTGACCCCTGACTTTTTGTTATCTGACTTTTGAACAATCTTTAACTTAATGTCTGTCTCAAAATTTTTATCCGATGTGTTCGGGAAAAAAAGGGCGTGGTGGGGGGCTAGTTGCCCTCCAATCTCTTTACACTCTCAAACACTGAACTAAAACTTTCAATTTCAAATGAAATTAGCCCCCTCTGAAGTTTTTACGAGTATCCCTTCCATAAGAACCATATATTCCCCCAGGGCATAACTTACAACGCCTGCCTTCACGCCCTGGGGGACTGTGTCGACCCAAAAGTTTTCTTTGTATGGTCTTTGAACTTTTTTTTTAAATGGCTGTCTCAAAGTTCTTATCAGATGTGTTTGAGAAAAAAGGGCGTGGAGGGATGGGCTAGGTGCCCTCCAATCTCTTTTGACTCTTAAAAAGTGAGCTAGGAATTTCAATTTCTAATCAAATGAGCTCTCTTTGAATTTTATCCGAGCATCTTTTCCATAAGAACCATATATTCCCCCAGGGCATAATTTAAAACGCCTGACCCCGGGCCCTGGGGAGGTTTTGTCGACACCGTAGAATTTGTTATGTAATCTTCGAACTATTTTTAACATAATAGCTATATCAAAAATTTATCGGATGAATTTTGAAAAATGGCCGTGGGGAGGGGGGGGATGGCTACCCTCCAATATATTTTGACGCTTAAAAAATGAGCTAGAACTTTCAATTTCCAATCAAATGAGCCCTCTCTGAAGTTTAGGCGAGTATCCCTTCCATAAGAACCATATATTCCCCCAGGGCATAACTTACAACGCCTGCCTTCACGCCCTGGGGGACTGTGTCGACCCCAAAGTTTTCTTTGTATGGTCTTTGAACTTTTTTTTTTTAATGGCTATCTCAAAGTTCTTATCAGATGTGTTTGAGAAAAAAGGGCGTGGAGGGACGTTCTAGGTGCCCTCCAATCTCTTTTGACTCTTAAAAAGTGAGCTAGGAATTTCAATTTCTAATCAAATGAGCTCTCTTTGAATTTTATCCGAGCATCTTTTCCATAAGAACCATATATTCCCCCAGGGCATAATTTAAAACGCCTGACCCCGGGCCCTGGGGAGGTTTTGTCGACACCGGAGATTTTGTTATGTAATCTTTGAACTATTTTTAACATAATAGCTATATCAAAAATTTATCGGAGGAATTTGGAAAAATGGCCGTGGGGAGGGGGGGGGATGGCTCCCCTCCAATATCTTTTGACGCTTAAAAAATGAACTAGAACTTTCAATTTCCAATCAAATGAGCCCTCTCTGAAGTTTATGCGAGCATTCCTTCCTTAAGAACCATACATGCCCCCAGGGCATAACTTTTAACCTTTGCCCTGAAAACCTTGGAGGGGGGGGGTGAATGTGTCATGCTCAAAGATATTATTTCCAGAACTTTCAACTACGCTGAACAAAATGACTATCTCAAAATTTTAATCGGGTGTGTTTGGGGAAATGATGGGTGTGGAAGGAATGTTAGTTGCCTTCCAATCACTTTCGACTATCAAAAAAGGCACTAGCCATTTAAATTTCCAATCCAAGGATGCCTTTTTGAAGTTTCTACGACAACGCTTTCTATAGAAACTTTATATGTCCCCTTAAAAACCACACTAGAACTCGATTTCCAATCGAATGAGCCCCCTTTGAAGTTTTTACGATGACCCCTTCCATATGAAGTGCTTCTGGAAAAAAAATAATAATAAATAAATAAATTATAAAACATTGGAGCCGTATGGCCTTAACTATAGGCAAAGCCATAGAGTTGCCTTTGATTACGAAAGTGATTAGTCCTGAACCTGAGATTGGCTAGGGAAGTTTGTCAGCGCTTATTGCTTCATCTTGGTTGAAGATATTCCCAGGAAGAGGAGAAGTGTCACAGAATTAGTGTTGTTGTCCCAATACATGACCGGACAATTATAGGCTAAAAATATTAACCTTTAAAAAAATAGATTTTAGGCAAGTTATTAGTTATCGCATCAAACGTGGGTTTGCTTTGCTTGGGCTCTGACTGTACCACAAGGTAATGTTTGTTGAAGTGGGGTCCCCACATTATCAACGCTCCCTAATTTTTGTTTTTATCTTGTCTATGCAGAATAAGGTTTGAGATAGAGGAAAAGGAAATATTGAGGCAAAGAGATAGAAGAGAGAGAGAGAGGGGGTAGTAGAAAGAGATAGGTAGAGAGTGGGACAGAAGCGTAGATGAAATATCATTTTCAAAAGACAAACAAACTTATTGTTTCTTCCTGTTAGATACTAATGACAGGCAAAATATATAAAAGAAATATGGAGATTACAATTTTGGAACATTCATCAAGTTGACTATTGTCTATGGTATATTGTCAAGTATTATATGATGTTAATTTTGAAACTTTCAACAACAACAAAATCGAGGCAAGCAAAGGGTCACATTAAAGCCTATGACGAGCTGAAACAAAGGGGTCAAATTTTGAATTACTTAATAATTACGCTTAGGAGCTCTTCAACTTTGGTAGGGTTGTATTTTATTGATAGAGGATTCCTGTAATATCCTGTAAGAAATCAATATTATTCCCTTTGGAGGAAGTACCTTTTGTAATATGCTGAATTGCGTTTAGTCACTTCGACCCTTAGGCACCTGGCCGGTGAGTGTCACGAGGCGTTACGTGATTAAATGATAGCTCTTTCTTGATGAGACATGACTGACAGCTATGAGTGAAGGATAGGATAGTTCATTATGAACTGCTCTAGACACAGAGATCACGACACTGTGATGTTGCTTTGACCAAAAGATTTTTGCAAGCAAGCTTCAACAAAAAGTTGTTATCTAAAGATCAGATTTGGAATTAACCAGCATAGAACTTGGATTTGGGAGCCTTTAAACTGCAAAGCTGGTCCTAAATAGATGACAGTTCTGGCCGTTCTTTTGTCAGTCTGTTGCACTATTACAAGAAAACTTCAGTTAAATTGGTATTTGCACCTTAGACATGTTTATCTTCAACATAGATTGGTCAATATCGATCAGTTTCAATTCAGAGTTCAAACTGCCAACATCTAAATTGGTTATTGCACGAACATTATCAATTCAGTAAGTTTTAGGTGAAGAAAAAAAAATTTCGCAATAGGGATTATAGTGAGTTATAATCCCTACATATACTTATTGACTTACATAGTATTCTGCCTGTCAGAAACAATCTTAATTGACCTTGGACCAAATTTTGGATTATGATTGCGAACTCGCTTTAGCCGGATGGAGGATAATATTTTTATATCACCATTATTGATTTTTTTTTTCAAAGACAATTAATGAACAAACTTGATAAAGATACGATTATAAAGCATGTATCAAAGTTTCTTCGTAAAGATTCTCTCAGGGAAACGATGGAATTTCGCAAAATTATTTTTCGGACAGATATCGCAGAGAAACGAAGAGGAACCCACCCCCAGCAATTGCCTTTTTCAATGACATTTTTGATTTGCTTGATAACCGAATGAGAGCCGATGAAACCTTGCCTAAATTGTTCACTCTTGTTCCATCGGCTGTGCCGTTAGTAACTAACGAGCCAAATACTATAAAATAGCATGTTGTATGAACGATACTGTTAGAATGCTGAACTGTCTTGTGGAAGAGCAAGAAACCCCATGCCCTATCGCTCCTGTCCTAGGTCAGTGGTTTTCCGCTCCCCCATTTATGCCTACCGCAATACCCGGTGGTGCTTAAAAACTTCCCTGAAATTCTAAAATCAAGAAAACCTATAAACCAGTGTAAATTTTTACAGAAAATCAACTGTGCCAAGAAGGTAAAGCATGTTGAGCTTAAGCGTGATCGCCTTATCTTACATATGTCCGCTGCAGCCGCTGACTTAAGTGTACCAGCAGTTATTCCGCCAGGCCTAAACATTCGCTCTAAAGTGATAAAAAATGAGCATTTAGGAAAAATTTGAATCGATTAGGATTTTGATGCGTCTACTATACCCGGTTTGGTTACTAGCGTTACAAATGCCAGACGTTTCGGTCAGTCTTCTGTGGTGCAGCTCACCTTTAGTAAAAAGGAGGATCTTGAACACGCCCTAAAATTCGGCATCAAAATTGAATATTGCTTGTTTCGTGTTTTGAAGCCATTGACTAGGTACAAACAGTGTTTTAAATGTCAAAGCTTTGGTCATATAGCTCGTGATTGTGCAAACGAATCGAAGTGCATTAGATGTGGCAAAAGAGGTCACAGTAGTACTCGCGAGAGCCCGTGTACGGCAACTACCGTGAAATGCGCAAACTGTTCCGGCAATCAAGTCAGCAGCATTTTTATCTGCCACAAAATTAAGAGGCTTTCAGCTCGCAGTGATTATCTGACTCCCCAGTCATACCCCTAAGTTCTTTCCAGTAAAACACAATGAAAAGTAATGACCCAACTAGTGTTAAGCTTCTGTTCCATAACATTAATGGTGCCAGAGAAAAGCTAGATGTATTAGCTTTCACTTTTGGTCTGTTTGATATACTGCATCTTCGAACAACTACGAAATTCAGACAGTACTATGTGGCTTGAGCTGTCAGATGACCATGATTTTTTTTATTCGTCGTGCTAAAACATCGCTGGGGCCGACCGTCAGCTGGTCTCGAAGTTGCTATACTTAATAAGTTTCAGAGTAAATTAGTTGATGCTAATGATTCATCTATTACTGTTGATTTAGGAAGTGTAACTGTTTTGTGTGTATACATGCCAACTAATTATCGTAATACTACTTCAAATCATAAATTCACGTTAGCATGTGCCAGATTATCAAAAGTCACGCATAAAATTAGGGCATCAGGAAAAAAAAATTCTTCTTTGCGGAGACTTTAACAAAGATTGGAATTGGTACCAGAATTCAATAGTCCGGATCCGTTTTAGTGACGCTTTTGACATGTCCCATTCCTGTAAGGCACGGGGTAAAGCAAGGCTCGATTTTAAGTCCATTAATATTCAACAATGCACTTAGAACTGCAAAACAGAAACATCAGTAGATTGCAAGGTACTATTTTGCGCACTTTATGTTCCATCCTGTTTTATTTGCGGCCTACAGGTCATCACACTCTTTGCCAGGGGAATGGCGCAATCCGTGGTCATTCATCTGTAAGTTGATTAGTAGGTTTTTTTTTTTAAAATTGGCTATTCGTTTCATGGGTTTAATTAATAGAACGAGTAATGTTCTTGAAAAGGGTAATTACTTCTTTAGTTTAAGGGATTTGCGAATTTTTTGCGAAAAGGTATTAGCGTAAGGGTATTGCGATGCTTAAGAATGTCTCACGGGTAATTAAAGAATGGGGTGCTTACATCAGATACTTAATAGATTTGACGCTTACAAGTGACATTGCTAGAGTCAAATATATTTGGTGTTGGTGATATTATGACCCTCCAAGTCCCCTGGGGAAAGGGCTGCACAGTGTATCGGTATCGGACGTATTATTTTTGGACGTATTGGTATCGCAGGTATCTATACAGATTTTTAGTAGCTCGTATAAAAGATATTACTCATATCTACGTTCTTCCTATAAATTCAACCATCAGCAACTTCAACAGGGGGTTTCGGTTATACACGGGTTCAGTTGCACGGGGGTACCCCTTTTTTTTCGAAAATCGGGCTCCCTGTTTTCAAAATCCCTTTTTCTTCTGAGGCTTGGAGCATTTGTGTCAACAATACAAAGAATAAGCTCAGAGACTTAATAGATTTGACGTTTACAAGAGACATTGCTAGAAAGTATTCAATAGCTTAATTGAAAAGTAACGATAGAATGACATTGTGACTTAACCTAGCTTTACCTCGCCGATGTGATCTGTATAATACATAAGTAACGTTTGAAAAATATTGTCAATTTAAAAAGAAATGGATGAAAAGTGTTTTGAGGGGGTTGGGTTGCATAGCGGGGTGACGGGTACGAGGTTTCGGTTACAGAGGAGCCAGGGTCACAGGGGGTGTTGGTTAGCCACGTGCTCAGTTAAAAGGGAATTCAGGTGCACGGGGTGTACCCCTTTTTTTTCAAACATTAAGAATCCCTGTTTTCAAAACCACTTTTTCTTCTGAGGCTTGGAGCATATGTGTCACCAATACAAAGAATAAGCTCAGATACTTAATATATTTGACGTTTACAAGAGACATTGCTAGAGAGTATTCAATAGCTTAATTGAAAAGTAACGATAGAATGACATTGTGACTTGACCTAGCTTTACCTCGCCGATGTGATCTGCATAATACATAAGTAACGTTTGAAAAATATTGTCAATTTAAAAAGAAACGGCTGAAAAGTGTTTTGAAGGGGATGGGTTGCATAGAGGGGTGACTTGCACGAGGGTTCAGTTAAAGGGGATACAGTTGCACGAAGGGTTTCGGTTATACACGAGTTCAGTTACAAGGGGATACAGTTGCACGGGGGTATCCCTTTTTTCGAAAATCGGGCTCCCTGTTTTCAAAATCCCTTTTTCTTCTGAGGCTTGGAGCATTTGGTGGCTAGATATTAAACGTAATGAAATTTAGCACGGAGGTTCAGTTGTACAGGGTTTCAGTTATACAGGGGTTCAGTTACATGGGGGTTCCTTGTGTTAAAAAAGTAGTTTTTGTATCTTTTAAAAGAACTTTACGGGGATTGAGAGACTCAGATGCCTAATTCCGTGTGATTTTTCTTTACTTGATGGCCATTAAAAACTAAATTTTTGTGTTAAATAAGTAGTTTTTGTATCTTTTAAAAGAGCTTTACGGGGATTGAGAGACTCAGTTGCCTAATTCCGTGTGATTTTTCTTTACTCGATGGTCATTAAAAACGAAATTTTTGTGTTAAATTAGTAGTTTTGTATCTTTTTAAAGAGCTTTACGGGGATTGAGAGACTCAGTTGCCTAATTCCGTGTGATTTTTATTTACTTGATGGTCATTAAAAACGAATTTTTTATGTTAAATATGTAGTTTTGTATCCTTTAAAAGAGCTTTACGGGGATTGAGAGAGTCAGTTGCATAATTCCGTGTGATTTTTCTTTACTTGATGGTCATTAAAAACTAAATATTTGTGTTTAATAATATTTGTATTTTTCAAATAATTTAGATTTAAGGGGTTTTAGAGAATCAGTCTCATAATTAAGTGTGATTTTTCTTTACTTTATTGTCATTAAAAACGAAATTTTTGTGTTAAATAAGTAGTTTTTGTATCTTTTAAAAGATCTTTACGGGGATTGAGAGACTCAGTTGCCTAATTCCATGTGATTTATCTTTACTTGTTCGTCATTAAAAACAAAATTTTAGTATTAAATAAGTAGTTTTTTTATCTTTTAAAAGAGCTTTACAGGGTTTGAGAGACTCAGTCGCCTAACTCCCTGGGTTTTTTCTTTACTTGTTTGTCATTAAAAAAGAAATTTTTGTGTTAAATAAGTAGTTTTTGTATCTTTTAAAAGAGCTTTACGGGGATTGAGAGACTCAGTTGCCTAAGTCCGTGTGATTTTTCATTACTTGATTGTCATTAAAAAAGAAATTTTTGTGTTAAATAAGTAGTTTTTGTATCTTTTAAAAGAGCTTTACGGAGATTGAGAGACTCAACTGCCTAATTCCGTGTGATTTTTCTTTACTTGTTAGTCATTAAAAACGAAATTTTTGTGTTAAATAAGTAGTTTTTGTATCTTTTAAAAGAGCTTTACTGGGATTGAGAGACTTTGTTGCCTAATTCTGTGTGATTTTTCTTTACTTGGTCGTCATTAAAAAAGAAATTTTTGTGTTAAATAAGTAGTTTTTGTATCTTTTAAAAGAGCTTTACGGGGATTGAGAGACACAGTTGCCTAATTCCGTGTGATTTTTCTTTACTTGTTGGTCATTAAAAACGAAATTTTTGTGTTAAATAAGTAGTTTTTCTATCTTTTAAAAGAGCTTTCCGGTGTGGGATATTCTCTGGTTAATAAGTACTTGGGATTTTTCATGCAGTGGTTGTAAATAAATTCGATTAGTTCGTTTTTTATAAGTAGTTTTTCTTTGTTTTGAAAGAACATTACTAGGTTGCAGAGAATCAGTTGCCCAATTCCTTATGATTTTTCTTTACTTGGTGGTCAAAAAAAAACAAATTTTTTTGTTAAAAAAGTAGTTTTTGTATCTTTTAAAAGAGCTTTAAGGGAATTTAGAGACTCAGTTGCCGTATTCCGTGTGATTTTTCTTCTTTTCAGTAAAGACATTCGATATCCTAAAAGTGTTTAATTCAAACTTTTTTTAAAACTTCGAAATTTTTGAACTTTATTTATTTTTTTTCTTTTTGTACATAACTTAAAATGTCAAAATATGCTTACAGTTCTAACAATTGCGCTCTGTGATTGGTCAGAGACACGATGTGACTTTCTCACTGGTATTCTATGATCTGTTATTGACACTACCCAATCTATTGCATGTATTAAATCAGTATGTTTTACGCAGTGGAATGATAAACACATAAGTCATATCTATAAAAAAAAAAGTGAAGATGGAGCATTTTAATAAAGTGTGTTTACATAACAAGGTTATTGTAGCATTGAATGCTTACAAAGAGAAGTATTTAAACTTTGAAACAAGTACAAGTGGTAGCACTATTGGAAATGTATGCATGCATTGTCATGACAGTAAGGAAATAAATTTCTTTTGGAGTACCGAAAAAATTCAACTCTTATGTTGGTGGATATGCGAGATTGAGATCTCCAGAGATGATTGTACTCAAAGAGAATGCCAACATATAAATAATCATTGATGATAGAGGACAACTCCTTGCTACTGTTGCAGGTAACACATTACCTACTGATACATCAAATCGTCACCTTTCGGGTATTAGCATTCAACGGAAGATCAATAAAAGAAAGGCATACTCTTCTACTAATATCGTAAACCATATCTTGTCTACGTGCCGAAACTGTTACCTGTGTGAAAATAATGTGATAATAGACAGTGAATTTGCCAGAAAAATAAAAAGGGTATTGTCAGAAAATATCACGATGGAATATAAAGATGAATTGATGAAAAACAAAGCACCAGCAAACGTTACTGCCAGTGCTCAAACATTCATTGAACCAAATAATACCAAAGACTAAAAGTATATTGAGCCTATTGATGAGACACCAGTAAAAATTATCTATTACTTAAAATGGAATAATGATTATTCTATTGATTACGAACTAAGAGAAGACAATAGCTATAATATCAAGAGAGAACATGGTGAACTATTTTATGGAGCAGATTCAAAATTTCCAAAGGTGATCATTGATATTAATAATGTATCATAATATGTTTTTGTATTAATATTCTACATAGCATTATTTCATTAAAAATATATTAATCATTACATTGTTATGTGTTCATTATTTTTAGAGTAAGCTAGCATATCAAACGTTTAGAATGTCTAATAAAACGTCGGAGATGTAAGAAAAGGAATTTGTATACATCTATTGTCAGACACATGGGAACAAATTCTTTCTTAAATTCGCCTCCTGGATAAATAAAAAAGACATTTCATTCAAGAAATTATGACGAAACTCTAAGTAAGCAACAAACTCTTTCTTGAAGTTACCTCATGGATACACAATGCAGAAATTTCATTTAAGGAATTATCAAAAATTGTAAGTAAGTAGCAAATTCTTTTCAAAAATATGTTAATACGTTTAAGCAATAAATATCTTTAAGCTTAACCCGTCTTTATTCGTCAGAATAGTTTTATTCATTTCATTAAATTATGAAGAAATTGTAAGTAACAATAGCTTTCTTGAATTCTCTTCCTGGACACAATACAGATATTTAATTCAAGAAATCATAATAAAATCGCAAGTAAGTAATAAAGTCTTTATTGTTTTCACCTATTGGATAAACAATACTGAAATTTCATTCAAGAAATTATGATAGAATTGTAAATAGGTAACACACTCATGTTACCTCATGGACACACATTGCAGAAATTTCATTTAAGTAATTATCAAAAATTTTAAGTAAGTAGCAAATTCTCTTGGATACACAATATGGAAATTTCATTCAAGAAATTATGAAAATATTTGTAAGTAAGTAACAAACTCTTTATTGATTTCACCTCCAGGATATACAGTACAGATACTTCATTCAAGAAATTATTAAAAAATCTCAAGTAAGTAATTTTTTTTTCTCTTTATCACAAACAATTTTCACTTAGCTAAATGATGTAGAAATTTAATTCAAGAAATTATTGAAAAAATTCTCAGTAAGTAATAATTTCTTTCTTGAAGTCAACTCTTGGATACTCAATATTGGAATTTCATTCAAGAAAATATGAAAAAAATTGTAACTAAGTAGCAAATTCTTCCTTTAATCTAAATGTGTGAAAAAAGGTCCAGTCAGGTATTTCACGAAACAACTAAAATATTCTAATTACGTAAAAAATCTTTTTGGATCTCCCGATCTATGTATTTATAGTATAATATAATCTCCATAAATTCTGAAAATATAATCAGAATAATAAGATAATTCTATAAGGTCATCAAATTTTGGATAAACAAAAAAAAAACATTTATTTAAATAAATTATTAGAAAATTCTAATTAATAAAAAAAATTTATTTTTTTAAATAGTTATATATACTAAGTATAAATAAAATTAAATAAATTATTAAAATTTATAATTATATGTATAAAATAAATTCTTTATTTCAACTTTTGTATAAACAAAAAAAAACAAAAAAGAAATTTAGTTCAAGAAATTATGACAAAATTCTAAGTAAGTAACAAACTTTATTGTTTTCACGAGTTAGATATACGATGTAGAAATTAAATTCATGAAATTATGAAAAAATTCTCAGTAAGTAACTATTTCTTTCTTGAAGTCAACTCTTGAATACACAATACGGAAATTTCATTCAAGAAATTATGAAAATATTTGTATGTAAGTAACAAACTCATTATTAGTTTCACCTCTTGGATATACAGTACAGATACTTCATTCAAGAAATTATTAAAAAATCGAAAGTAAGTAGCTTTTTTTTCTCTTTATAACAAAAAAATTTAACTTAGCTAAGCTATATAGAAATTTAATTAAATAAATTATGAAAAAATTCTCAGTAATTAAAAATTTCTTTCTTTAAGTCAACTAATGGATACACACAATAAGGAAATTTCATTCAAGAAATTATAAAAAATATTTGTAAGTAAGTAAGTAACAAGCTCTTTATTGATTTCACCTCTTGAATATACAGTACAGATACTTCATTCAAGAAACATGCTTAAACACGTTTTGAAACTGCATGCTATTTGTATGGCTTTCCTTGGCACCTTTCCAAACGAGCGGGGATTCCCCACTGGTTCCTACACATTGCAAAAAAGTGAGCAGTACGAAAACTCCACGTTTTCAACCAGACTGGTTTTTTAGGGACCAATCAGGAGAGATAAGCAAAGTCGACATAGCTTTATTTCATTTTTTTTAAGGTTCATTTAGACGAGGTTATGTGCGCGCACGTAACCTACAAAAACGTAACCGTAAAAGATGCAAAAACTACTTATTTAACACAAAAATTTTGTTTTTAACGACCACCAAGTAAAAAAAAATCACACGGATTTATGCAACTGAGTCTCTCAAACCCCTTAAAGCTCTTTTAAAAGATCGAAAAACTACTTATTTAACACACAAATTTCGTTTTTAATGACCATCACGTAAAGAAAAACCACACGGAATTAGGCGCGTGTGTCTCTCAATCACCGTAAAGCTCTTTTAAAAGATACAAAAACTACTTATTTAACACAAAAATTTCGTTTTTAATGACTACCAAGTAAAGATAAATCACACGGAATTAGGCAACTGAGTCTCTCCATCCCCATAAAGCTCTTTTAAAAGATAGAAAAACTACTTATTTAACACAAAAATTTCGTTTTTAATGACCATCAAGTAAAGAAAAATCACACGGAATTAGGCAGTTGAGTCTCTCAATCCCCGTAAAGCTCTTTTAAAAGATACAAAAACTACTTATTTAACACAAAAATTTCGTTTTTAATGACCATCAAGTAAAGAAAAATCACACAGAATTAGGCAACTGAGTCTCTCAATCCCCGTAAAGCTCTTTTAAAAGAAACAAAAAATACTTATTTAACACAAAAATTTCGTTTTTAATGACCATCAAGTAAATAAAAAACCCATGAAATTAGGCAACTGAGTCTCTCAAACCCTGTAAAGCTCTTTTAAAAGATACAAAAAATACTTATTTAACACAAAAATATCGTTTTTAATGACCCACAAGTAATGAAAAATCACACGGAATTAGGCAACTGAGTCTCTCAATCCCCGTAAAGCTCTTTTAAAAGATACAAAAACAACTTATTTAACAAAAAAATTTCGTTTTTAATGACCATCAAGTAAAGAAAAATCACACTGAATTAGGCTACTGAGTCTCTCAACCCCCTTAAAGATCTTTTAAAAGATATAAAAACTACTTATTTAACACAAAAATTTCGTTTTTAATGACCATCAAGTAAAGAAAAATCACACGGAATTATGCACCTGACTCTCTCAATCCCCGTAAAGCTCTTTTAAAAGATACAAAAACTACTTATTTAACAAAAAAATTTCGTTTTTAATGACCATCAAGTAAAGAAAAATCACAAGGAATTATTCAACTGAGTCTCTAAATCCCCCTAAATCTCTTTAAAAAGATAAAAAAACTACTTAGTTAACACAAAAGTTTTGTTTTTAATGTCCATCAAGTAAAGACAAATCACACGGAATTAGGCATCTGAGTCTCTCAATCCCCGTAAAGTTCTTTTAAAATATACAAAAACTACTTTTTTAACACAAGGAACCCCCATGTAACTGAACCCCTGTATAACTGAAACCCTGTACAACTGAACCTCCGTGCTAAATTTCATTACGTTTAATATCGAGCACACACCTATTCAAAGCATAAGTATAAAATGGGATTTTGAAAACAGGGGGCCCGATGGTGGAAAAAAAGTGGTACCCCCCGTTCAACAGTCCCCCCGTGTACCTGAACCCCGGGGCTAACCGAAACACCTCGGGACCCGTGCGCTTCGGGCAAGTACCCCGCGGGCACCGCCACCAGCGCTTCCCACCCTCCCGTGCACCAAACTTGGACTTCGGATCTTTTTAAATTGACAATATTTTTCAAACGTTACTTATGTATTATACAGCTCACATCGGCGAGGTAAAGCTAGGTCAAGTCACAATGTCATTCTATCGTTACTTTTCAATTAAGCTATTGAATACTCTCTAGCAATGTCTCTTGTAAACGTCAAATCTATTAAGTATCTGAGCTTATTCTTTGTATTGTTGACACAAATGCTCCAAGCCTCAGAAGAAAAAGTGATTTTGAAAACTGTGAGTCTCGATTTTCGAAAAAAAGGGGTACCCCCCGTGCAACTGAATCCCCTTGTAACTGAGCCCGTGTATAACCGACACCCCCTGTGCACCTGGCTCCCCGTTAACTGACCCCGCGTGCCCGTCCCCCCGCTCTGCCCCCCATCCCCCTCAAAACACTTTTCAGCCATTTCTTTTTAAATTGACAATATTTTTCAAACATTACTTATGTATTATACAGATCACATCGGCGAGGTAAAGCTAGGTCAAGTCACAATGTCATTCTATCGTTAATTTTCAATAAATCTATTGAATACTTTCTTGCAATGTCTCTTGTAAACGTAAAATCTATTAAGTATCTTATCTTATTATTTGTATTTTTGACACAAATGCTCCAAGCCTCAGAAGAAAAAGGGATTTTGAAAACAGGGAGCCCGATTTTCGAAAAAAAGGGTACCCCCGTGCAACTGAACCCGTGTATAACCGAAACCCCCTTTTGAAGTTGCTGATGGTTGAATTTATAGGAAGAACGTAGATATGAGTAATATCTTTTATACGAGCTACTAAAAATCTGTATAGATACCTGCGATACCAATACGCACAAAAATAATACGTCCGATACCGATACACTGTGCAGCCCTTTCCCCAGGGGACTTGGAGGGTCATAATATCACCAACACCAAATATATTTGACTCTAGCAATGTCACTTGTAAGCGTCAAATCTATTAAGTATCTGATGTAAGCACCCCATTCTTTAATTACCCGTGAGACATTCTTAAGCATCGCAATACCCTTACGCTAATACCTTTTCGCAAAAAATTCGCAAATCTCGTAAACTAAAGAAGTAATTACCCTTTCCAAGAACATTACTCGTTCTATTAATGAAACCCATGAAACGAATAGCCAAGTTTAAAAAAAAAACCTACTAATCAACTTACAGATGAATGACCACGGATTGCGCCATTCCCCTGGCAAAGAGTGTGATGACCTGTAGGCCGCAAATAAAACAGGATGGAACATAAAGTGCGCAAAATAGTACCTTGCAATCTACTAACATCCCACCCTATATTATTGAAAGTCATATCGATATTAGTCACCTGTCTTATGCAGATGACATACTTCATCTTGTTGATAACCTGTAATCAATGGAAAGGGCTTTTGAGGTTCTTCAGGCTACTTTGTCTAAAATTGGCTTTGCTATTGAACCGTCGAACACTGAGTTCATGTTAGTAAACCCGAATGAAAAGACACAATCAGAGTCACTTAAAATAGGCTCGATCACTCTTTCTAAGCCTGATTAAGTCAAGTATTTAGGTGCTCATTTTGGGTAATCGATAAGAGCGAAACGAACTCTGGTTATTAATGAGTTGAAAAAGAAACTTAGCAAAAAATATGGTTTGCTAGCAAAAGTTAAAGGGCAATTTGACAGAGTATACATTAGGAAAGCTCTACAACTCCATGTTTGCACCGCACGTATTTTTACTAACTCCATTTTGGAAACATTTTTCGTCAACAGAAATGAAACAAATTAGAGTTCAATTTTACCGGTTTGCTAAATTCTTTATTGGTATTCCTCTATGGTTCCGTAACTCATACATTTTTAGAAGATACCATGTCTTTGATATATCTGAGAAGATGGAAGAATTATCGGCTCGATCTGAAAACCGTTGCAAGAAAATATCAGATTTTCTTCTTAACCATCTCCTATATACGGTGGAATAGAAATTTAGTCCCCAGTCTGAGCTCTGAGCAGTCTTTTATGTTTTGGTTGTTTTTCTCGTCAGTAGTGGTTGTCACTTTGTTGTATAGCTGATGATCTTTCGTCTTTTGTTCTTTTTTCTTTATTATTCCTCTAGTGCACTATTGTTTTAATGCAGTGAAAAAGGGTAACAAATTTGTTTGTGTTTGTGTTATGTGCGGGTATACATATATGTATGTATGTATATGTATGTAAGAATGTATATGTATGTATGTATGTGTATGTGTGTATGTATGTGTATGTATGTATGTATATATATTAAGAAGGAGTATGCCCCAAGATTGCCGAGTTTTCAACGTCACCGTGACATTACTAGTGGTCAATAGCAAAAAAAAACCTCTAATGTCTCATCTCATTGTTTTTTAATGTATATCTTATAAGCTATAGGATTTATTCTATGAGGCATATGATTTATTTGCCATTTAATAGCTGATGTAGGAATTTATTAGACTTTCTATTTAACCATTATGATATATGGATGGGTAGACCGTTAGGTCCAGTATTTTAGTGCTGATTTAAGTTTCCACTTGTTTGTCTTTTTTTTCTCGTTAGACATGTTGGTACTGTATTTGTTAACTATTTTGTGTTTCTTTTCTCTTATTTTTTCTCTCTCTTTTTTTGTACTCCCCTAGTGCGTTTTTAATGTATCGATAGAGGGCAAAAATAAATTATTATTGTTATTGTTATAGATATATTGCACCTCTTCAACTATTGATTACTTAAGGATACTTCTTTGATTGTTCTTATGATTAGATAATTATACATAAGAAAAAAACACCAAATATATAAATTTCTATTGGTCTGTTGGATTTTTTACTGGATAACTTGTGTAAATCGATACTAAGGATTTTGTCACTGAAACTAAGGACTTTAAACGTAAGACTTAATGCTTAAAAACGAACGGAAATTATTCCGCTTGCGAGGGGGCTACCCTTTCCTCAATTCTCAATCACGCTAAGGTCTTAAAGATTTATAAAATATTCTTGTCATTCAAAATTAAAGGCCCCCGTGTTCCAGATATCGTTCTCAAATAGTTTGTGACAAAATATCAAACTTCAGTGTAAAGAGTGAGGTTTGAGAAAAGGTAGCATCCCTCATATATACTCATATATCATATACCTAATATACGTAATATCTTTTCGTTTTTAAAGTTAATGCTATTTTTTAGTTTTAACAGAAAAAAATTGGTTATATTTTATGTATTTTATGACTACTTTTCATGTCATGCCAGGGAATCCCCCCTCCATAGTAAAATTTATCCTGAAATTTTCCTCCTCACAAAAAAGTTTGCTCGTGTAAAATTCCCTCCCCCTTCCCCAGAAATTTTTTTTCGTGTATTTCCCAATAACAAATACAATTGCTGAAGAACTGGCAAATTATATAGCTTACAGTCATTTCCTCAGGAACTATGAGGAAATATATACCCCAAAGGTATATTTACCCCAAAGGGTAATATACCTTTCCTCAAGGTATACTTTTACCCCAAGGGGACGTAAGTAGTAACCGTATAGGCACTTTCAATTACACATGAAAAAATACATGGAATTGCACAAGAAAACCCATGCCTTTGACACTATAGTTAGACATGGAAGCATATTATGAAGCAATTGGGGAGATTACGTTCAAAGAGAGAGAGTATCCTCTCACACCTATACTTCCTTGGCACCTTTTTAGAGCATGTACTCGTGGATACCTTTCCAAGCAACGTGATTAAACACGCTTTTACAATCGGAATGATTTGATTGACATTTGCAAAAAAGGGGTAATTAGTGATTGGATAATTTTTTAACATGAAATCTCTGAATAAAATATTTTTTGGAGGGATGGGATGAATGGAGCGAGGTGTCTTAGAGTACTTATAATGGTGTTATTTGGGGAGACTACGTTCCTTGGCACCTTTTCAGAGCATGTACTCGTGGATACCTTTCCAAGCAAGGTGATTAAACACGCTTTTACAATCGGAATTGTTTGATTGACATTTGCAAAAAATGGGTAATTAGTGATTGGATAATTTTTTAACATGAAATCTCTGAATAAAATATTTTTGGAGGGATGGGATGATGAGAGCGAGGTGTCTTAGAGTACTTATAATGGTGTTATTTGGGGAGATTATGTTCCTTGGCACCTTTTCAGAGCCTGTACTCGTGGATACCTTTCCAAGAAACGTGATTAAACACGCCTTCAAAATCGAAACTGTTTGATTGACATTTTCAAAAAATGGGTAATTAGTGTTTGGATAATTTTTTAACATGAAATATCTGAATAAAATATTTTTGGAAGGACGGGATGATGGGAGCGAGGTGTCTTAGAGTACTTATAATGGTGTTATTTGGGGAGATTACGTTCCTTGGCACCTTTTCAGAGCCTGTACTCGTGGATACCTTTCCAAGCAACGTGATTAAACACGCTTTTACAATCAGAATTGTTTGATTGACATTTGCAAAAAAGTGGTCATTAGTGATTGGATAATTTTTTTAACATGAAATCTCTGAATAAAATATTTTTGGAGGGATGGGATGATGGGAGCAAGGTTTCTTAGAGTACTTATAATGGTGTTATTTGGGGAGATTACGGTCCTTGGCACCTTTTCAGAGCATGTACTTATGGATTTGCATACTTTATGTTCCTTCCTGTGCTATTTGGGTACTTTACGTTCCTTGACACCTTTCCAGAGCATCTACTTATGGATTTGCGTGCCTTATGTTCCTTGACACCTTTTCAGGGTATGTACTTATGGATTTGGGTGGATTATTTTCCTTCCTGTGCTATTTGGGGAGATTACGTTCCTTGACACTTTTTCAGGGCATGTACTTATGGATTTGGGTGGATTATGCTCCTTCCTATGCTATTCTAAGGGCTTATGTTCCTCCCATACTATTCTATAGCGCTATGTTCCCTCCCCATGCTATTCTAAGGGCTTATGTTCCATCCTATGCTATTCTAAGGGTTTATGGTCCCTCCCATGCTATTCTAAGGGCTTATGTTCCCTCCTATGCTATTATAAGAGCTTATGTTCCCTCCCGTGCTATTCTAAGGGTTTATGTTCCCTCCCATGCTATTCTAAGGGTTTATGTTCCCTCCCATGCTATACTAAGGGCTTATATTCCCTCCCATGCTATTCTAAGGGTTTATATTCCCTCCCATGCTATTCTAAGGATTTATGTTCCCTCCCATGCTATTCTATAGCACTATGTTCCTTCCTATGTTATTCTAAGGGTTTATGTTCCCTCCCATGCTATTCTATAGCGCTTTGTTCCTTCCTATGTTATTCTATGGGACCTCTACACGTGATTAAACACGTTTTGAAACTACATACTATTTTCTAATGTCCCGTTGATACCATTCCAAACAAGCTGGGATTCCCCTCCGGTTCCTAAACATTGCAAAAAAGCTGGCAAGCATTCTTACATTCAACCATACATTCATGCCTGTGAGATTAGAGTTACACGTGGACATTGATAAAAAAGCTGGCAAGCATTCTTACATTCAACCATACATTCACGCCTGTGAGATTAGAGTTACACGTGGACATTGCGAAAAAAGCTGGCAAGCATTTTCACATTCAACTATACATTCACGCCTGTGAGATTAGAGTTACACGTGGACATTGCGAAAAAAGCTGGCAAGCATTTTTACATTCAACCATACATTCACGCCTGTGAGATTAGAGTTAAACGTGGACATTGCAAAAAAAGCTGGTAAGCATTTTTACATTCAACCATACATTCAATCCTATGAGATTAGAGTTACACGTGGACATTGCGAAAAAACTGGCAATCATTTTTACATTCAACCATACATTCACGCCTGTGAGATTAGAGTTACACGTGGACATTGCGAAAAAAGCGGGCAAGCATTTTTACATTCAACTATACATTCACGCCTGTGACATTAGAGTTACACGTGGACATTGCGAAAAAAGCTGGCAAGCATTTTTACATTCAACCATACATTCACGCTTACAAGAAAAGGAAATAATTTTATTCGTATGATCAATTAATTTTTTTTTTAATGCAGTATTTTTTTAGTAAGGACACTCGATATCCTAAAAGTGTTTGATTCGTCTCTATGTGTGTTTGTCGTTTCTGTGTGTGTGTCGTCTCTTTGTTTTTGTCGTCTCTATGTGTGTATCGTCTCTGCGTATGTGTCGTCTCTGTGTGTTTCGTCTCTGTGTGTGTGTCGTCTCTGTGTGTGTGTCGTCTCTGTGTGTGTGTGTCGTCTCTGTGCGTGTGTCTTCTCTCTGTGTGTGTGTCTGTGTGTGTCGTCTCTGTGTGCGTGTCGTCTCTGTGCTTGTGTCGTCTCTGTGTGTGTGTTGTCTCTGTTTGTGTTGTCTGTGTGTGTGTGTATCGTCTCTGTGTGTGTGTCGTATCTATGTGTGTTTCGTCTGTGTGTGTGTGTGTCATCTCTGTGTGTGTGTCGTCTCTGTGTGTGTGTGTGTGAACATCGATGCTCAAGGTAAAAGTTTGAATCAAACACTTTTAGCATATCGAGTGTCCTTACTGAAAAACTATTTCATTAAAAAAAATAAATTGAATTTATCATACGACCTAAATTATTTCAGCAGGTACGCCAGCAAACATAAGCAATCCTTTTGAAATTCTGTTAACTAAATTGATTGTCAATGTAAAATTTTGAATCAAATACTTTTAGGATATCGAGTGTCCTTACTGAAAAACTACTGCATTAAAAAATATAAATTAAATTTATCATACGACCTAAATTATTTCATCAGATACGCCAGCACTCATAAACGATCTTTTTGAAATTCTGCTAACAACGTCGATGCTGAAGGTAAGAGTTTGAATCAGTCACTTTTAGGTTATCGAGTGTCCTTACTAAAAAACTACTGCATTAAAAAAAATAATTAAATTTATCATACGACCTAAATTATTTCATCAGATACGCCAGCACTCATAAGCGATCCTTTTGAAATTCTGCTAACAACATCGATTCTCAAGGTAAAAGTTTGAATCAAACACTTTTAGGATATCGAGTGTCATTATTGAATAAATACTGTATTAAAAAAAAATTAAATTTATCATACGACCTAAATAATTTCATCAGATACGCCAGCACTCATAAACAATCCTTTTGAAATTCTGCTAACAACATCAATTCTCAAGGTAAAATTTTGAATCAAACACTTTTAGGATATCGAATGTCCTTATTGAATAACTACTGTATTAAAAAAAAATTATCATACGACCTGAATTAGTTCATCAGATACGCCAGCACTCATACACGATCGTTTTGAAATGCTGTTAACAACATCGATACTCAAGGTAAAAGTTTGAATCAAACACTTTTAAGATATCGAGTTTGCTTATTAAAAAACTACTGCAAAAAAAAATTAAATTTATCATACAATCTAAATTATTTCATCAGATATGCCAGCACTTATGTACGATCCTTTTGAAATTCTGCTAACAACATCGATTCTCAAGGTAAAAGTTTAAAACAAACACTTTTAGGATATCGAGTGTCCTTACTGAAAAACTACTGCATTAAAAAAAAATTAAATTGATCATACGACCTAAATTACTTAATCAGGTACGCCAGCACTCATAAACGATCATTTTTAAATTCTGCTAATAACATCAATTCTCAAGGTAAAAGTTTGAATCAAATACTTTTAGGATATCAAGTGTCCTTACTGAAAAACTACTGCATTAAAAAAAAAATTAAATTTATCATACGACCTAAATTATTTCATCAGATATGCCAGCACTCATAAACGATCCTTTTGAAATTCTGCTAACAACATCAATGCTCAAGGTAAAATTTTGAATCAGACACTTTTAGGATATCGATTGTCCTTACTAAAAAACTACTGAATTAAAAAAAATTAAATTTATCATACAATCTAAATTATTTCATCAGATATGCCAGCACTCATAAACGATCCTTTTGAAATTCTGCTAACAACATCGTTTCTCAAGGTAAAAGTTCGAGTCAAACACTTTTAGTGTATCGAGTGTCCTTACTTAAAAACTACAGCATTAAAAAAAAATTAAATTGATCATACGACCTAAATTATTTCATCAGATATACCAGCACTCATAAACGATCCTTTTGAAATTCTGCTAACAACATCGATTCTCAAGGTAAAAGTTTGAATCAAACACTTTTAGGATATCGAGTGTCCTTACTGAAAAACTACTACATTAAAAAAAAATTAAATTTATCATACGACCTAAATTATTTCATCAGATACACCAGCACTCATAAGCGATCCTTTTGAAATTCTGCTAACAACATCGATTCTCAAGGTAAAAGTTTGAATCAAAAACTTTTAGGATATCGAGTGTCCTTACTGAAAAACTACTGAATTAAAAAAAAATTAAATTGATCATACGACCTAAATTATTTAATCAGGTACGCCAGCACTCATAAACGATCATTTTTAAATTCTGCTAATAACATCAATTCTCTGCATTAAAAAAAACTTCTCTGCATTAAAATTCTCTGCAAAACTACTGCATTAAAAAAAATTATCATGCGACATGAATTAGTTCATCTTAGACAGGTCAGCACTCATAAACGATCCTTTTGGAATTCTGCTAACAACATTGATGTTCAAGGTAAAAGTTTGAAAGAGACACTCTTAGGATATCGAGTGTCCTTACTAAAAAACTACTGCATTAAAAAAAATTAAATTGATCATACGACCTAAATTATTTCATTTTCTTGTAGGCGTAAATGTATGGTGGAATGTAAAAATGCTTGCCAGCTTTTTTCGCAATGTCCACGTGTAACTCTAATCTCACAGGCGTGAATGTATGGTTGAATGTAAAAATGCTTGCAAGCTTTTTTCGCAATGTCCACGTGTAACTCTAATCTCAAAGGCGTGAATGTATGGTTGAATGTAAAAATGCTTGCCAGCTTTTTTCGCAATGTCCACGTGTAACTCTAATCTCACAGGCGTGAATGTATGGTTGAATGTAAAAATGTTTACCAGCTTTTTTCGCAATGTCTACGTGTAACTCTAATCTCACAGGCGTGAATGTATGGTTGAAGGTAAAAATGCTTGCCAGCTTTTTTTGCAATGTCCACGTGTAACTCTAATCTCACAGGCGTGTATGTATGGTTGAATGTAATAATACTTGCGAGCTTTTTCGCAGTGTCCACATCTAACTCTAATCTCACAGGCATGAATGTATGGTTGAATGTAAAAATGCTTGCCAGCTTTTTTGCAATGTTTATGAACCGGAGGGGAATCCCCGCTCGTTTGGAAAGGTACCAACGGGACATAAGCAAATAGCAGGTAGTTTCAAAACGTGTTTAATCACGTGTAGAGGTCCCATAGAATAACATAGGAGGAAAATAGCGCTATAGAATAGCATGGGAGGGAACATAAATCCTTAGAATAGCATTGGAGGGAACATAAACCCTTAGAATAGTATGGGAGGGAACAAAAGCCCTTATAATAGCATGGGAGGGAACATAAACCCTTAGAATATAATGAGAGGGAACATAAACCCTTAGAATAGCATGGGAGGGAACACAAACCCTTAGAATAGCATAGGAGGGAACATAAGCCCTTAGAATAGCATGGGGAGGGAACATAGCACTATAGAATAGCATGGGAGGAACTTAAGCCCTTAGAATAGCATATGAAGGAACATAATCCACCCAAATCCTTAACTATATGCCCTGAAAAGGTCGCAAGGACCGGAATCCCCTCCCATAACACAGGAAGAAACCTAATTCTCCCAAATCCATAAGAACAGACCCTGAAAAGGTTTCAAGGAACATAAGGCACGCAAATCCATAAGCAAATGCTCTGGAAAGGTGTTAAGGAACATAAAGTACCCATATAGCACAGGAAGAAACATAAAGTATGCAAATCCATAAGTACAAGCTCTGAAAAGGTGCCAAGGAACGTAATCTCCCCAAATAACACCATTATAAGTACTCTAAGACACCTCGCTCCCATCATCCCATCCCTCCAAAAATATTTGATTCAAAGATTTTATGTTAAAAAATTATCCAATCTCTAATTACCCCTTTTTTGCAAATGTCAATCAAACAATTCCGATTGTAAAAGCGTGTTTAATCACGTTGCTTGGAAAGGTATCCACGAGTACATGCTCTGAAAAGGTGCCAAGGAACGTAATCTCCCCAAATAACACCATTATAAGTACTGTTAGACACCTCGCTTCCATCATCCCATCCCTCCAAAAATATTTTATTCAGAGATTTCATGTTAAAAAATTATACAATCACAAATTACCAACTCTTTGCAAATGCCAATCATAGAAGTCTGTGATTAAAGGCGTGCTTAATCTGCTTGAATGGAAATTTATTAATAAGTACAGAATCTGAAAAGGATCCCAAGAAGTTAATCTTCCCAGGTACAGAACTACTCATTGGTCTATGAAACAATACCCCCATCATCATATCCCTCCAAAAATATTTTATTCAGAGATTTCATGTTAAAAAATTATCACATCCCTAATTACCCCTTTTTTTGCAAGTGTCAATCAAATAATTCCGATTGTAAAAGCGTGTTTAATCACGTTGCTTGGAAAGGTATCCACGAGTACATGCTCTGAAAAGGTGCCAAGGAAGTATAGGTGTGAGAGGATACTCACTCTCTTTGAACGTAATCTCCCCAATTGCTTCATAACATGCTTCCATGTCTAACTATAGTGTCAAAGGCATGGGTTTTCTTGTGCAATTCCATGTATTTTTTCATGTGTAATTGAAAGTGCCTATACGATTACTACTGACGTACACCCCAAAGGTATATTTGTTAGACCTCTCAGCTGTTTTGAATCAAATAACAATCTCAACAGTTCGCTCAAATAACTTTGGAGGCTGAAAAGGGGCGTGGAAGAGGGGCTAGTTGCCCTCCAAAAGGCACTAGAACTTTGATTTCCGTTCGTATGAGCCCTCTCTCAATCTTTAAGGATCATTGGATCTATGCGATCACCCTTTGATAAAATAATATATATATATATATATATATATATATATATATATATATATATATATATATATATATATATATATATATATATATATATATATATATATATATATATATATATATATATATATATATATATATATATATATATATATATATATATATATATATATATATATATATATATATATACGCAGAAAACGAAAAACCCCAACAATCTGTTTTTTTGTAGGTTGGAGCTTGAAATTGTAAGGTTCTTTGATATGTTTAATCTGATGGTGTGATTTTCCTTAAAATTGCGTGATTTGCGGGGTGTATTCCCCGTTTTTGAAAATCAGGCAATTTTTTCAGGCTCGTAGCTTTTGCTAGGTGAAATTAAACTTAATGAATTTGATATATATGCAATAAGCAGAAAAAGGCCAATTATTTTGATTTTTGCAATTATTATCAGAGCTCGGTGTTTAAGAGTTTCGGCTACTATTGGGCCGAGTTGCTCATTACTTCAGCTCTCTTGCACAAACTGTTTGATAATATTTTATCTTGGTTAATAAAGGTGTTTGAAACCTGGAATGTAGTGCCTAGTTCCTGTGATCATTTACCTGTCGTTAATATAAGAATTGTTCTGTTAAATAAATAACAAGAGGCAGGATTTGCTAAGTAAAGGCTTTTTTCCGTACTGTGATCTTTTTCTGCATAAAAAAGTACTCTAGGGCTAGAAAAATAAGAATGGTTCAATGAAAGGTAAACAGAAGGATTTATCTTGAGGAAAACAAAACTAAAGCTTTCACTGATGAAGTTTTAGGCAAGTATCTGACAAATATTGACCAGGATACATTGCAGAATACTTTTTTGTAGATACTCAGAAATCAATTCAATTACCTCGATTGGTATATTGTTTGAAACATTTTAAACAGAAACTCTTGATTTGTCTCATCTTTGAAGGTTCGTAATAAAATATATTAAAATAAAAAATTAAAACGAAAATTGCTTTTACAGATAAATTTGCTTTCTACTTCACCAATTATATAGCTCAATGGAGCTACATGGACCACTGTAAAAAACATTGAATTTCCAAAAAAATTGTTTGCTGGAATTTAAGCCAGTAAAAAAAAGCCTATTTTTTTTGTTGAAACTGTGATTCTCTTTTTTTTCACCATAATGTTCCTTCACTTAGTTTCGTTTTATATTCTTTTTAAGCAACAGCGTTGGAAGAGATAACTGTTGAGAATAGATATGGATGACGTAAAAAAACATTGAATACACAGCAACAACCAAAGATATCCAATTCATACTATTCATGAATATTTCCAAGCAAAGCAAGAGTCTTCAGTGAGAACCAAGGTGGTTACCTTTAGTTTCCGCATGAAAAGTTTCTCAGAGTAACAAAACATGACACTCCTTACAACCCATGTGCCCCATAATTTCTCTTTACCCAACTTGGCATCGGATAAATTTTGAAGAGAGCCCTTTTAACGAAAGATTGTCAAAACATCCAAAAAGTGTGTCTCGGTGGGTGAAATATTTCATTCAGTTCCAGGGACAACTACCCCAAACGATACAAATTCCCCATACGAAACATAGGCTTCTTTCACAGATTCTAATGCCATGTCTTCATTATGACTTTTTCAGGCAAAGTCTCCCATGCTTTTTTACTTTTTGAGGCAGCCCCAGTCTCTATAGACACTCTTAAGGCTCAAAAAGGCAAATCAGGTGCATTTGAAGTGGCCTTTTTAGAAAGTAATGATGAACAAAAAGGTGGTTTTACACGGCCGACTTCGCCTGAAAAAGCAATAATGAAGACAGAACCTACAGGTGGAACCGTTGTAATGAAATTAAAGTTACTTCAAAGATGTCAAGTTTTTACGACTGAAGAACAGAAGTTGAGAGTCTTGTGCCCAGATCTTCCCTGAAGTGAATCTGTTGAAAGATTCAGAAGTTGCAATTTGAGATTGCATATTGAGATTGATATTGAGAAGTGTTGTATCACCGTGTAACAAGCCCCAACTATTACGACTACTAACAACCCACCGCAGCACCAAGTCGCCGGAGTCCAACACAGCTAAGAACGCTCCTTGTCCATCCCAATCTATTGAAAGTCTACCTCTTTAAATTCTCTCAGGAAGTTCTCATTTTCTTTAAATCTTTCTTTATGGCATCCTCCCACCCCAGCTGTTGACGACCTGATTTCCATTTAGCCCTAGACGGTTGGTCGAAAAGGAAAATCTTCAGCAATTGGCCATTCTTCATCCACAGTACGTGACCTAGCCATCTGAAAATTTCTCTCATTATAGCCCTAGAGAGCAGGATATAACCAGAGTTTTCGTAGAGCCCATGGTTTAAAATACGGTCAGTTAGCCGGGTACCCAGAACAAGCCGTAGGATATTTCGCTGGAAAACATCTAGTTAATGTTCATCCGCTTTTTGGAGTGCCCATACTTCAGAGCCGTATTTGGACACTGTCATTGCCGCAGCTTTTAATATTCCAATATTGGTTTGAAGACTTATCTTTCTATTGTTCCAAGCCTTTGTTTAACAATGAAAAACATCATGAGCCTTGGATATCCTACTTTTAACATCTTCAATGCTCCCACCATCTTTACTAATAATTAAATAAAAAAACTAGTTTTTTAACGGAAAGTAAGGAATGACATTAAGACTTAAAGCGAACAGAAATTATTCCGTATATGAAAGGTGCTGTCCCCTCCTCAATACCTCGCTCTTTATGCTAAAGTTTTTTATTGTTTTAAAAAATAAAGTTGTGTGACAGATTAGCGTAAAGAGCGAGGTATTGAGGATCGGACAGCCCCTTTCATATACGGAATAATTTCTGTTCGTTTTAAGTTATAATGTCGCTCCTTACTTTCAGTTAAAAAAAAAAATTATTTAGTTTCTGAACGTTTTTGAATTAACGCATCTTTGATCTTGGCTCCCTGTACATGAATAATTAAAACGAAATTTGCATATTAATTTTACTTTTTTTTTTGGCTAAATGACTTTCCCGAAATTTTGTTCTGACGTAACTTACGAATTAACTTACGTAACGAACTTCTATATTCGTATATTGTATTACGTAAATTAGGGAGTTTGCCCCCTAGTCGATACCTTGCTCTTTACGCTAACATTTGAATTTTGTTCGAATCACAAACCCCTGAATCACAAAAGCCGGCTAATTAGAATAGATAGCTCTTTTGAAAGTACTAAAAAAATATTAGCGAAAAGGGCGAGGTATTGACTAGCGGGCGAACCCCCTCATATACGGAATAATTTCTGTTTGTCTTAAGTTTTAATATTGCTCCTTACTTTCAGTTGAAAAACTATTTTTTAGTTTAATTTCTGATCGTTTTTTAAATAATGCTGGGAAATCTGGAACCCCTTCATAGAAATGTCCCTTCCCCCAAGGCCTCCATGTAAGGATCCTCCACCGTAACCCCATCCTACGACCCCCCCCCCCCCATCAGAAAAAATCCCTCCTGAAACGTCTTTATACTTCCCATTAACCAATACTATATCTAAACAATGGGCAAAGTTCATAACTTGTAGCCCCTTCCCCCGGGAACTGTGGGGGATTAAGTCATCCTCAAAGACATATTTATTATATTTTCGACTATGCTGAACAAAATGGCTATCTCAAAATATTGATTGGCTGACTTTGGGGAAAAAATGAGCTTAGGAGGGGGCCAAGTTGCCCTACAATTTTTTTGGTCACTTAAAAAGGGCACTAGAACTTTTAATTTCCGTTCAAATGAGCCCTCTTACGATATTATAGGACTATTGGATCGATACGATCATCCCTGGGAAAAAAACAAAAAAAAAACAAAAAAAAAACAAAAACAAACAAACAAATAAACACGCATCCGTGATCTTTCTTCTGACAAAAAATACAAAATTCTACATTCTTGCATATAGGAGCTTGAAACTTCCACATTTTTGCAGATAGGAGCTTTAAAATTCTTCAGTAGGGTTTTCTGATACGCTGAATCCGATGGTGTGATTTTCATTAAAGTTCTATGATATTTTTGGGGTGTTTCCCCCCTTTTTTGAAAACAAGGCAAGTTTTCTCAAACTTATATATTTGAAATCAGCATAAAAATCTGACTCTATTGATGTATCTATGGATATCAAAATTCCAGTTTTTAGAGTTTTGGCTACTATTGAGCCGGGTCGCTCCTTACTTACAGTTCGTTACTACGAACTGTTTGATATTACCAAGGTAAGTGATGCTGTCTGCCTGATCAATCTTTTCATTATCCAACGTCACGTTTTCATCTTAACTTATTCCTGGCCTTATTGACTTAGTCTTCTTAACATTAATTTTCAAACCTTTTCTAGCACCCTGAACTCACAAAACCTCTAAAAGTTCATTCATTTTGCTTAAACTTTCATCTAGGATAATTAAATCATCAGCATAATTTAGTTCCAGGAGAATTTTTCCTCCCTATTTCATTCCGTGGTCTCCCATTTCCTTTCCTGTCCTCCTAAGGACAAAATCCATCAAAATGATCCATATTAAGAGGAATAGAACACATCCCTCCGTAACTCCCCATTTAATAGGAAACCATTTGCTAACCTCATTTCCTACCTTAACCGCATCAGTGTTATTCTCGTACATAGCAGTAATTACTTTAAAGTAGTTGTCTTGTATACCATACAAAAATAATGCCTTTGCCAAAAAAATTTTAATGCCAAAAATAACGCCCACCATTTCCCAAAACACATCCAATCAAAGTTTTGAGATAGCCATTTTGTTCAACGTAGTTGAAAGTTCTGGAAATTAGGTCTTCCCTCCACAGCCCTCAGGGCGAGTGCTGTAAGTTATGTCCTAGGTGCATATAAGGTTTTATAGAACGCGATGCCGTAAAAACTTCAAAAAGGGCTCATTCACTTGGAAATTGAAATGGCTAGTGCCCTTTTTAATAGTTGAAAGTACCTGGATGGCAACTAACCCCCCTCTTACGCCCACCATTCCCCCAAACACATGTAATCAAAATTTTGAGATATCCCTTTTGTTCAAAGCAGTTGAAAGTTTTGGAAATTATGTCTTTGAGGATGATAACCCCCTCAGAGAAATCAGGGCAAGGGTTGCAAGTTATGCCTTGGGGGCATATAAGGTTTTTTATAGAAAGTGTTGTCCTAGAAACTTCAAAAACGGCTCATTCGATTGGAAATTGAATTGGCTAGTGCCCCTTTGCAATAGTTGAAAGTGGTTGGAGGGCGACTAACCTCACTCTCATGCCTACCAACTTCCCAAACACATGCAATCAACAATTTGAGATATCAATTTTGTTCAACGCAGTTGGAAGTTTTGGAAATTGGGTCACTGAGGAGGATAACTCCCTCAGAGCCCCCAGGGCAAGGGTTGTAAGTTATACCCTGGGGGCATGTAAGGTTTTTTATAGAAAGTGTGGTCGTAGAAACTTCAAAAAGGGCTCATTTGATTGGAAATTGAATTGGCTAGTGCCCTTTTTAATAGTCGAAAGTGATTGGAGGGCAGCTAACCCCCCTATCACGCCTACCATTTTCCCAAACAAATCTAATCTTAATTTTGAGATAGCCATTTTATTCAACTTAGTTGGAAATTCTGCAAATTATGTCTTAGAGGATGACAAACCCTACACACCCCTCAGGGAAAAGATTGTAAGTTATACCCTTGGGGAATATAAGGTTTTTATAGAAAGCATTGTCGTAAAACTTCAAAAAGGGCTCATTCGATTGGAAATTGAAAGGGCTAGTGCCCTTTTTAATAGTAGAAAGTAATTGGAGGGAAACTAACCCCCTCTAACGCCCACCATTTTCCCGAACACATTCAATCAAAATTTTGAGATAGCGATTTTGTTCAACGTAGTTTAAAATTCTGGAGATTAGGTCTTTCGGGATGAAAGCCCCCCCCAACCCTCAGGTAAAGGGCTGTAAGTTATTACCTGGAGGCATATAAGATTCTTATAGAAAGTGTTGTCATGAAACTGCAAAAAGGGCTCATTCGATTCGAAAATGAAAGGGCTAGTGCCCATTTTAACAGTCAAGATTGATTAGAGGGTAACTAAACCCCTCTCATGCCCACCATTTTCCCAAACATATCCAATCAAAATTTTGAGATAGCCATTTGGTTTAACGTAGTTCAAAGGCCCAGAAATTATGTCTTTGAGGGTGACAAACCCCCCACTGCCCCCAGAGCAAAGGTTGTAATTTATGATCTGGGGGCATATAAGGTTTTATAGAAAGCGATGTCGTAAAAACTTCAAAAAGGGTTCATTCAATTGTAAATTGAAATGGCTAGTGCCCCTTTTAATAGTTGAAATTGAATGGAGGGAAACTACTCCCCCCTCTTACGCCCACCATTTCCCCAAACGCATGCAATCAAAAGTTGGAGATATCCATTTTGTTCAACATAGTTGAAAGTTTTTGAAATTAGGTCTTAGAGGATGATAACCCCCTCAGAGCCATCAGGGCAAGGGCTGTAAGTTATGCCCTGGGGGTATATAAGGTTTTTATAGAAAGAGTTATCGTTAAAACTTCAAAAAGGGTTCATTCAATTGGAAATTGAAATGGCTAGTGCCCTTTTTAATGGTTGAAAGTGATTGGAGGGCGATTATCCTCCCTCTCACGCCCACCAACTCCCCAAGCACATGCAATCAATATTTTGAGACATCAATTTCGTTTAACGCAGTTGGAAGTTTTCGAAATTAGGTCTTTGAGGAGGATAACCCCCTCAGAGCCCTCACGGCAAGGGTTGTAAGTTATGCCCTGGGGGCATATAAGGTTTTTTATAGAAAGTGTTGTCGTAGAAACTTCAAAAAGGGCCCATTCGATTGAAAATTGAAAGGGCTAGTGCCCTTTTTAATAGTCTAAAGTGATTGGAGGGCAACTAACCCCCATCTCACGCCAACCATTTTCCCAAACACATCCAATCTTAATTTTGAGATAGCCATTTTATTCAACGTAGTTGGAAGTTCTAGAAATTACGTCCTTGAGGATGGCAAACCCTCCACACCCCTCAGGACAAGGGTTGTAAGTTATGTCCTTGAGGACTATAAGGTTTCTATAGAAAGCGTTGTCGTAGAAACTTCAAAAAGAGCTCATTCGATTGGACATTAAAAGGGCCAATGCCCTTTTTAATAGTCAAAAGTGATTCGAGGGAAACCAACCCCCTCTAACGCCCGCTATTTTCCACAGCACATTCAATCAAAATTTTGAGACAGCCATTTTGTTCAACGTAGTTTATAGTTCTGGAAATTAAGTCTTTGAAGATGACAGTCCCCTCCCGAACCCTCAGGTAAACGGTTGTAAGTTACTCCCTGGGGGTATATAAGGTTTTTATAGAAAGCGTTGTCATCGAAACTTCAAAAAGGGCTCATTTGATTGGAAATTGAAATGGCTAGTGCCCTTTTTAATAGTCGAAAGTGATTGGAGGGCAACTAACCCCATCTCACGCACACCATTTTCCCGAACACATTCAATCAAAATTTTGAGATAGCCATTTTGCTCAACGTAGTTAAAAGGTCCAGAAAATATGTCTTTTGAAAATCACAAACCCCCCACTCCCCCAGAGCAAAGGTTATAAGTTATGTCCTGGGGGCATATAAGGTTTTCATAGAAAGTGTTGTTGTATAAACTTCAAAAAGGGCTCATTCAATTGAGAATTGAGAGGACTAGTGCTCTTATTAATAATAAATAGCAATTGGAGGGTGAATGCTTCCCCCACACCCATCATTTCCCCAAACACTCCGATCAACGTTTCGATATAGCCATTCTGTTTAACGTAGTTGAAGGGTCCGGAAATTATGTTTATGAGTATGAAAACTATCCACAGCCATTAGGGCTAAGATTGTAAGTTATGCCCTGGGGGTATATATTGTTTCTATAGAAAGCGTTGTCTAAAAAACTTCAAAAAGAGGTCATTAGATTGGAAATTGAGAGAGCTATTGTCCTTTTTAATAGTTGAATGTAATCGGAGGGAGAATCTCCCCCGCCCCAAGCCCATCATTTCCCCAAACGTTTTTTCTGGAAATTATCTCTTTGAGGATGACAACCCTCCTACCATAGCCCTCAAGACAAGAATCCTGAGTTATGCTTTACAGAAGGTTTTGTCGAAAAAGCCTCAAAAAGGTCTCGTTCAATTGAAATTGAGAGGACTAGTGCCTTTCTTATTAGTCGAGAGTGATAAGAAGGCAACTCCCTCCTCTCATGCCCATCATTCCCCAAACACTTGCAATCAAATTTTGAGATAGCCATTTTGTTCAGCGTATCAGAAGGGTCTGGAAATTATGTTTTTGAGGACAGAAAATCCCCCCAGCCCATAGGAGAAGGGTTGTAAGTTATGCCCTGGGGACATATAAGGTTTTTATAGGAAGCGTGGTCATATAAACTTAGAAGGATGCTCATTGGATTGGTAATCAGACGCTTTAGTGCTCTTTTTAAGAGTCAGGTGATTGGAGGGCAGCTACCTCCCTCCTCTTCCCATATACAAGTTGTACTGTCCCGAAATCCATTTAATAGAAATTTTGAGATATCCATTTTATTCAAAATAGTCTAAATATCACACAACAAGGCTTTTGGGGTTGAAACAAACCCCAGATATTAGGGGCAAGGGTTGTAAGTTATGCCCAGGGGGTATTTAAGGGTTTTATGGAAGGGAAGGTTGTTTAACTTTGGAAGAGGCTCAGTCTTTCTCCCTGAATTAAATAAAAAAAACAAGTTTTTTAGACTGAAAGTAAGGGGCGACATTAAAACTTAAAACGAACAGAAATTATTCCGTATATGAAAGGGGCTGTCCCCTCCTCAACACCTCGCTCTTTACGCTATAGTTTTTTATTGTTTTAAAAAATAAAGCTGTGAGACAGAGTCAAACTTTAGCGTAAAGTTTGAGTACTACTTTGACGAGTAATACTAAACTTAACAAAATTTATATATTTAGAATCAGCATTATAATCCCATTCTTTTGATACATTTATTGACATCAAAGTTCCGTTTTTAAAAGTTTCGCTTACTATTGAGCCGTATCGCTTGTTTTTTTTTTTATTAAGTATATTTTATTACGTATATGATGGGGTTCTCCCCTTAGTCAATACCACGCTCTTTACTTTAAAAGTTTAAAAAAAATTTAATTCACAAACCCGTGAATCACAAAGGCCGTTTAATTATAAGAGAGAGCTCTTTTGAAAGAAATAAAAAAAAACTGTAGCGTAAAGAGCGAGGTATTGACTTGGGGGAGACCCCCCTCATACACGTAATAATTTCTGTTCATTTTAAGTTCTAATGTTGCTTCTTACTTTCAGTTGAAAAAACTTGTTTTTTTAAATTTAATTTCTGATCGTTTTTTAAATAATGCTGGAAAATCTGGCGCCCCCTTCACAGAAATATCCCTTACCCCAAAGAAACATCCTCCACGGAAAGATTCTCCCGAGTAACTCCCTCTTCCAGCCCCCCCCCACTAGAAAAAAATTCTTCCTGAAAATGTCTGTATACTTCCCAATAACCAATACAATATGCAAGCAATGGACAAAGTTCACAACTTGCAGCCCAACCCCTGGGAACTGTGGGGGATTAAGTCATCCTAAAAGATATATTTTTCAGATTTTCGACTATGCTAAACAAAATGGCTTTCTCAAAATTTTAATTAGGTGACTTTGGGAGAAAAATTAGCGTGGGAGGAGGCCTAGCTTCCCTCCATATTTTTTTTCACTTGAAAAGAGCACTAGAACGTTTAATTTCCATTCCAATGAGCCCTCTTAAGATATTCTACCACCACTGGGTCAATACGATTACCCCTGGGGAAAAAAAAAACAAAAAAACAAACAAACAACTAAACACGCACCCGTTATCTTTCTTCTGGCAAAAAAAAATCCAAAATTCAACATTTATGTAGATAGGAGCTTGAAACCTCTATTGTAGGGTTGTATAATACGCTGAATATAATGGTGTGAATTTTATTAAGATTCTATAGCTTTTAGGGGTTCTTTCCGCCTATTTTCGAAAATCAGCCAAATTTTCTCAGGCGCGTAACTTTTGATGGGTAAGATTAAACTTGATGAAATTTATATATTTGAAATCAGAATTAAAATCTGATTCTTTTGATGTATCTATTGGTACCAAAATTCCGGTTTTTAGAGTTTTGGTTACCGTTGAGCCGGGTCGCTCCTTACTTACAGTTCGTTACCACGAACTGTTTGAAAAGACTATGTCAATAAAAAACGAAAAGAAATTAATTAAAAACTTTTTCCACCAAATAAATTTTTCAAAAAAAGTAAAGAGCTTTATTAAATCAAAAATGAACAAAAATAGAATCAAATAATTTAACAAGCGTAAAACTACCACAAATCAGTATCAAGAAATAAATGAAACCCAAAACAAACAGACGTTAGAATAAATAACAGAGTCAAACTCAAAACAAGCAGAAATTAATATGAGTAGAGTTCTAAACCCCATGCATTATAAAAGTCTGAAAATAATTTGTACTTTACTGACAAAATCCCTTTTAAATGTTTTCACTTTTATAACTTTAAGAAATCAAAAACTAACTAAAATTTTGAGGAAGAAATATCAGCATATGTATATTAAAGTGACAGTGCACATTTTTATCAGTAAATTCATTTGAATTTCTTCAGTAAAGGACAAATTATATTCTGGCGTTTAGAAAGCATGGGGTTTAGAACCCTACGCATATTAATTTTTGCTCATTTTGAGTTTGACTCTTTTATTTATTGATACTGATTTGTGTTAGTTGTATGCTTGGTAGATTATTTGATTATATTTTTGTTCCTTTTTAGTTCAATTGAGTTCTTTATTTTTTTGACAAACTAATTTTGTGGAAAAAGTTTATTTTAAGTAATAATAAAAAAAGAGACTTGACTAAGACTTTAGTTTATAAACAGGAAAAGACAATATTTAACAAAACTATTTATATTAATAAAAAACAACATTTACACTGTATAATCATATGAAACGTATTATAAATAAGGCTATTTGACTAGTATCGAAAGATACTGAATTTTTGCACTTAAGAACTAAATAAAAATATTAAAAAAACTTTAAAACGCAGTAAAGAATGGCTCTCAAACGAAAAAAGAATACATTTTCAAAAAAAAAAATTTCATTTTATTAACTATTTAAATAATGTTCAAATGTTCAAATGCATGTAACTGCATGATTCTTACGCATCAAATTTCTAAATTATATCGATGTTGACGCATTCATCTATTAACAGTTGACATTTTTTTTAACAAAATAGACAAAATAAATTTTAAAATTTTCTGAAATAAGCACAATACAAGTAAACATGGGTTTTGGTGTTTTATCAAAAATGTGATTTTCATTCTTATCTGCTAATTTTATTTTATTGCTAAAATTATATACTGCATGTGCATTTTGACATGATAAAATATTTGATGTTGATTAGTTTTACTGACAATATTTTGTTACTATTACATGTTTTTATCTTGCTTGTTTGATTGTGCACTGATACTTGAAATAAACTAATCACACAAGAAACTTGAAATCTCTGAAGAACAATCTTGGAGTCACGAGAGCATGTATAGATTCTATACCCCACATAAAGATTCCATTTAAAAAAAAAGGACATTTATTTGGGATTATGTCATGACTGGTCGAAGGCATGAGCTTGTCATTTGTAGGGGGCATAAATAGATATATTTTAATCAATATAGGAACCAGTACCCCTTGTAAATATGAAGAATTTTACTATTAATTGACAAGTCCTTATATTTTGTTTTGTGACGGTTCGCATCCATCTTTAATCTTCAATTCTAAGAATTTCTTTTTTTTTATTTGAATTGAATTTCAATTCTAATATTTATTTTCTAATCTTAATTCAATTTGAACTTTAAGCAGCCTTTTGGGGATTTAAATATAGAAAGGATTATATTTACAGAGAGTTAAATTTTGCTAAGGAAAGCGCTAGGATGGGCTGATGGAGTACCAAACAAGATGATGATTGAGATGAGTTTTGTTGGTTTTTAATGATTTTTTTTTACGTTGACTCTCCGCGTTGTTTTGGCTTTCTTGGTCTTTCTACATTTTTTGGCATTTTCCTTGAAATTTTTTTTGGTTCACGCAGAAGAAGAGAGGCGGTTGTCCTCTAGAATTATTTTCTTTGTTTTCGTAGCATTTTCATTGGCCTTAAAAAACCCCATTTTTGATGTTTTTCTTTAATTATATGATAATTTTTTGTTCTTCATTTGTTTCTTTTTCAACAGTTGAAGAGTGGCAAAGTTGAAGGTTGGAACAAGGTAAACGGTTTTGCTACGCAACACAGAAGAAATGTGTAGATTTAACAGTTTTTAAATCAAAATCTAAGGAAGCAAGAATTAAAATATCCATCATGACAATTGTTTTCGTGAATTGGAAATAAAAATTACTAAATTGTATTAGCGTTTTCAAATTTTGTTTTTTTCTAAAAATATCTGTTTGTTGACAATATTATCATTTTGTTTTACTTCCTTTGAATTGGAACTTTGCCACAATTTTTCTTTCATAGAAAATAATAACGATTTTTGTTTTAGCTAATCTTATGTCTGTTTAGAAACTATATTACGCATGATTAGGAACAAATCAAAATATAGTAAGACTCTTAAAACACAAAAATACAGTCTGTAGGAATAAATTATAATAAATATTGTATTCTTGACATTAGGAGGTTTGGAAGGTTTCCATTGCTAGCTTCTTTTTTCTATATCCCCTACGAAAATAAAGAGGAGATTTAAGGTTATGGTACATAGATTTTAAAACAAAATAAATTATATATATATATATATATATATATATATATATATATATATATATATATATATATATATATATATATATATATATATATATATATATATATATATATATATATATATATATATATATATATATATATATATATATATATATATATATATATATATATATATATATATATATATATATATATATATATATATATATATATATATATATATATATATATATATTATATATATATATATATATATATATATATATATATATATATATATATATATATATATATATATATATATATATATATATATATATATATATATATAAAACAGACGCAATACCAAGATCAACAAAACATGACTGAGAAATTAGAACTACACAAATAGTCTAAAAATAAGCATGTAAATATAGTTTTGAAAACTGTGAATAAAATACACTTAAAAGTTGAAAAGTCATCTTGAGATTTTCGAAAATGATGAGGTTTTGATTTATTTTTTAACTTGTTCACTATCCCGTGAAACGTTTTCTCCTTATATTCCTCAAATTTGAGCAGATTCTGTCTAACTAAAGAGATTTTTAAATATAATCTTCTCTTAGAATTTGGTTCAGATTTACCTCTGTTATATTTTTACTGTGTATCTGTGTAGTTCCTTTAGACCCAATATTGGTTCTTTCTCAAGAGAGGGTTTGTATTTCTGACAGTAAATCGAGAGTCATCAGACCCTAATATGCTCCCATTCCAGTCTTCAGACATTTCGTCATCTGCCATTCCATAAGGATATCGAGTATTAGGATTATCCCCAAAATATTGTGGGGGGGATCTTAGAGGAATTACTTTAACAGCTGGCAAAGAGGATGAGTCTTGCCAAGAACTTCGCGTTAGTGATCCTGTCATGCTTCTTGACATTGAACGAACAGGGTAAGGAGATGCAGGGGGATCTATTCGAGGAGGAGGCAAAGGCGGTAAAACATTAGTTTCATCATCTGAAAGTGATTCTTCTCTAAATTCTTCTCGAGCAATGTGAGCTGGTGACCTTTGGTAAGTCCCATAGGCACTCTCAGCTAATGTGGATCTTCGTACCTTATTTGCATTTCTGCTTAAAGAATCATATTGAAGTGGCACTAGAGGCTTTTGGACTTTGGTATCAGGATCACAATTAGCCTTCTTTTTCTCTTTTTTTGTACCTGCTCGACAGCGTACTATCGCAACTACAGTAATGAAAAGAAGAAGTACTCCCACACCAACGCCACCGAGGAGCAAATAATCTAGTTCTGAGCTTTGGAAAGTGCCATTAATATAGTTGCCAGAATCATATGCCGTGCTTGCGGACTGATTAAGTTTAAAAGGACTTATGACAAATTCAATATTACCAATTGCTGGCTGAACATTTCTTGCTGAAAGCTGGAACTCAAAGCTGTCTTTTAAGACATGCGCAGCTTCAGCTTTTTTTGGGATATAAAATATAAAACCATTTCTAATATCCTCATGCGTGAATGACGTCACTTCTTTATCTCTAGCCTGTCGTTTCAGACGTTTTTCTGGAATACTTTTTCTTATTCTACCAAACTTTGGCTTTCGTATTATTCGGTAGGTCGGATTGCTCTTTGAAACAGCAGCCAACTCTGAGCTATCGATATTAGCCAATGAAAGCCGAACACGCTCACCAATTATGACATCCACCGTGTTGACATTTACCAAAGGTAACACTCGGACATGGTACACAATAGATGGCAGTGTAATCTCTCGCAACCACGGAATAATTTCAAGTGCATCCATTGAAGCAGTCAAGTTTGTTTGAACATAGAATACTTCATTTCTGTCTATATTAGCTTGGCCGAAAGTTAATATTGGGGAGTCGCGTAGAAAGATTTTTCCAAAAGTGGGTTCACGCGTTATATTAAAGAAGATATATTTCCTTTGACCATTGGTTATTCCACCAAGGGTTTCGTTAGTAATAAGAGACACTGTACTTCCCTGTCTTAAAATTATATCACTTTTGTTAACTAGAGTTAACGACAACTCCTGAACAACAATATTAAAAGCGCGTAATTGGGCATCAAATTTTCCATCACTCACTTTAAAATAGAACTGAGTTAAATTCAAAGTCCCATCATTAACATAAGCTACTCTTTTTTTGTCAATGTCTTCTTGTGTAAATTGAAGTATAGACATCGCAATGTTTTCTACAAAAACTAATCTACCGAACTGTGGTGCTGTTACAATATCATATACCAGCTGATCAGGGGATGTGTCAGGATCTTCTGTATGGAGAATCTTATTTGTTATGAAGCTACTTTGTCCCTGAACCACTTCTAGTAATGGAGACAAAGTAAGAAGTCTAAACGGCTGATCGTTTACTGGAATAATATTAATCGTGATGGATCCGTTGTAAAGTAATGAGTCTGTTTTATGGTCCTTTTCAAGATATATACTAAACCCAATGAAATCAAGCAGTGTGTCAGAGTGATCATGATGATACACAACTGATCCTCTTTCAATAAATTCTCGTGTTAGCACTGATGATACATCAATCTGGGTTCTTTCTACAGTTAAAAAACCATGTCTAGGGAGTAAAGTTATTTGAACTTTAAGATTGAAAGGCAGATGATATTGAGTTCCACGATGGTTGTTAATGAAACTTAAAAGAGAAGCTACATTTAAAGCTTCTTTTGTAATTTTTACAGCCCCTCCTTCCTCTACTTGAACGGGTTTGAGTCCTAAATATTTTTCAAAACCACCGGATGACATTGTCGTAACAGATATTTCAATTGCAAATTGCTGCCGCAAAACTGGTTCAGCATCTTCACTTGTGACCTTAAACTCAAACGAATCTCTTACACTCAAGTCATTAAAAGATTCAGAATGCTCGTAAATGATGAGTGATTCATTCAAATGGGCTTGGGTAAAATTTGACACTGGGATAGTGGCTCCGTCTTCTGTTTCAAGAAGAAGGCGTCCTAGTCGGGGGGGTCTTGTTATAGAATACAGGACGTTCCTCCTGTAACTCTTGTCGTTAGTGGATGAAAGCAAGTGTTGAACAGTAACTGATTGCTGCATCATCGGGAAAACATGCAGAACGTTGTTTCGCTGTAGTACAACACGTAGACGTTGTGGCTTTACATCAACTGAATATTGTATAGGACGACTCTGTCCATCCGTCAGTGAAAACAGCAGATGACATGAAGTGTTTACTGAAAAAGAGAAAATGTATAATGGATGTCAGGATTGAGGAGTAAAAGAAGTGGAGTAACTTGATTTTCTGCTGTAAAAGTAGCATTGTGGGGTAGATTAGTATTGTACAGTAAAACTTGCTTTGTGGCGTAAATGCACAGAGATGACTGGTCTTTCTGCAACAAGGGTAGTACACATAATTTTTTTTAACAGACTGCTGATTCAGGCTCATGGATCATGAGTTCAAGTTTATTTTCTAAAATGTTCTTCTATATAGTATGCTCTATAAAGACCCCTAGTATATTAGCACATGGGGGGGGGATCTTAGGTGAACATGCTATCAAAATTATCCTGTGGCTCTCACCCCCACCAGGGAAATATCTTAGAAAATCTAGTGTTCTCAAAGTCTATGCAAGGGTCCCTAGCCCCTTCCTGAGATTGTTTCCAACTGGTGCACTGTTGCATATTTTGCTCTAGGTAAACAACACTTTGTTGAATGATTCGTGTTTTTTATAGCAACTTGTATAATTGTAGCTAGAAATTCTATTTTTTTTTAGAGTGATTTGCATTGTATATTTTTAATAAAATTAGTCCTGAGTTCAATAATTTGAGTTCAAACACTCAAAAGTTTGTTTAGTAATGTGAATTCCGTCGGGCCCTTAAAACCCTCTGTCTCCGTAGGTATGAATTTGTTTAAAGGGTGGTATAGTTGAGTCACTCTCAGGTTAGCCCGGAACCCGTTTTTCCCGTTTTTCCTATATATTTTTATTTTTTTATTTTTTTTGTTTTGTTTATTTATTATTTATGGGATGGCGACGGGAAGTTTTGGAGTTTTGGAGTATGTGAAATATTGATTTTTGGTTATTGCGACCAGGAGCCGAGTGAGTGTAAGATTTTCATTTTTTCTTCTTTTTTTCTTTTTTTCTTTCTTTTTCTCTATTTCTTGTATGTTATTATAAGCGTTAATTTTAAGAGGGTTAATGCTTCCGAACAAGCGTTAGCTTATGGAAGGTCATTTGTTTTTTTTTGTGTTGTGTTGTTTTTTGGAATAAACCCTTATCTTATCTTAATAGACTAGAACAGGGTATTGCAAATTTTTCAAACCCCCGAAAAAAAGGGGACCAAGGGAACATGACAAAAAAGTTGGAAGAAATCGTTAAAATTCTGTCTGATATTATGAGGGTTAGATTTAAAAACTTCGCATTCAGTGTGTGACGGTGTTTTCCATGTAGGTAATAAATTGCTGTTTAGCCGTTTTTTGCTTGGGCGTCATTATAGTATTTTTATTATCCCGCATATTCCGTCCTTATCTCCCTCATGGCCAATACTGTTCAAAGGGGATAAAAGAGCTCTCCGTTTATAATATTATATATATTATAATATATTATATATAATATTTTAAGTACTTTTTTAATACCCCACCTTGGGTAAGAAATTGCATAGTAACCAAAAAAATTTGGAGCGATAGATCCTGTTGTCGCCGTTATCATTGGCAGCGCAATCGCGCTGCCTAAGTAAAGAACAATATTGGCACAAAGTATTATTTTTTGGGTCGTTTCTTTAGACCAGGGCACTTCGTATCGAAGGAGTTGTCGTAGAAACTTGGAAAAGGACTTATGCTATTGGAAATTGGAATGGCTAGTGCCCTTTTTAATAGTCGAAAGTGATTGGAGAATAACTAACACCCCTCTCCCACCCATCATTTCCCCCAACACATCCAATCAAAATTTTGAGATAGCCATTTTGCTCGACGTAGTTAAAAGTCCGGAAATTATGTTTTGGAGGATGTATTCCCCCCAGAGTCCTCAGGGAAAGGGCTGTAAGTTATGCCATGGGGCATATAAGTTTTTTTTATGTAGAAAGCGTGGTCGTAGAAACTTCAAAAAGGAATCATTCGATTGAAAATTCAAACGGCTAGTACCCTTTTTAATAGTCGAGAGCGATTGGATGGCAAGTAACCCCCCTCTCATGCCCATCATTTCCCCAAACACATTCAATCAAAATTTTGAGACAGCCATTTTTTTTCAACATAGTTGAAAGGTCCATAAATTATGTCTTTGAGGATGACAACCCATCACAAAAATCAGGGCAATAGTTGTAAGTTATGCCCTGGGGCATATAAGGTTCTTATAGAAAGCGTTGTTGTAGAAACTTCAAAATGGGCCCATTGGATTGAAAATTGAAAGGGCTAGTGCCGTTCTTAATAGTCGGAAGTGATTGGAGGGCAACTATCCCCCCTCACGTCGACCATTTCCCCAAACACATCCAATAAAAATTTTTAGATAGCAATTTTGTTCAACGTAGTTGAAAGTCCAGGAAATTAGGTCTTTGAGGATGACAACACCCCTCACAGCCCTCAGGTCAAGTGTTACAATTTATGCCCTGGGTACATATATGGTGTTTATAGAAAGCGTTGTCGTAGAAACTAAAAAAAGACTCATTCAATTGGAAATTGAAAGGGATAATGCCAGTTTTAATAGTCGAAAGTGATTGGAAAGCTCGACATTTTTATAATAAAGATCGATGTCGGTACAATGTTTTTTTTTTCTTTTTTTTCTCTTTTTTAGACCAGGGCACTTCGTATCGAAGTTGACGTAGGAACTTCGAAAGGGCTCATTCGATTGAAAATGGTAAGGGATAATGCCCTTTTTAATAGTCGAAAGCTATTGGAGTGGAAATAATTCCCCTCCCACGCCAACCATCCCATCCGCCCATATTGTTTAAAAACTAAATGTTGCCTTAAGATTAAATCAAAATGCACTGTGTTAATGCTAATACCCAATAAGGCATCTTAGCATTATCCCAAGAACGACTGTGACTATTATGTTCAAACTTTAGGGGCTACTTCTTCTCTCAAAATTTAACCAAATCAAAATAGAATAAGTACATCCAAGCTATCAAAGAAAGTAAACAGATTTTTTTGCGAATAGTATCAAGTTTTCTGTTTTAGGTCAACTAGAGGAGGTATGAAACTAAATTAAACACTACTTTTTGTGTCCAGATTTTTAAAAGGGTGCATGTTGTTAAAAATTGCTGAAAATTTTTCTCCAGCATACAAATAGCAGGCCAAACTAAAAAGTCTTAAAAAAATGTAAAGATTTAAAGTATTATTTTCTTTTTTTCTGAAATGACTATGTCAATATAAAACGAACAGAAACTAATTAAAACAAACTTTTTCCACAACATAAGTTTTTCAAATAAAAGTAAAAAACTCCATTAAACCAAAAATTAGCAAAAATAAAATCAAATAACCTACCAAGCGCAAAACTGCCACAAATCAGTATCGATAAATGAATGAAACCCAAAAAAAAACAGAAATTACAATAAATAACCGAGTCAAACTCAAAACGAGCAGAAATTAACATGAGTACGGCTCAAAACACCTATGCCCTCCCTCGGCCAGAACATAATTTGCACTTTACCGAAAAAATATAAATGTTTTTACTTTTATAACTTTAAAAAATCAAATAATATTAACATTTTGATTACTAAATATCAGTATATGTATGTTAAACTGACAATGCAAATTCATTTGTATTTTTTTAGTAAAGTGCAAATTATGTTCTGGCATTGGGAAGGCATAGGGGTTTTGAGCCCATCTCATGTTAATTTCTGCTCGTTTTGAGTTTGACTTGTTTTTTTTATTGTAATTTCTGTTCGTTTTGGGTTTCCTTTATTTATTGATGCTGATTTGTGGTAGTTTCACGCTTGGTCGATTATTTGATTTTATTTTTGCTCACTTTTGGTTTAATTCTTTACTTTTCTTTGAAAAACGTACTTTGTGGAAAAAGTTAATTGACGGACAAAATTAATTTAAAAGTAGGCTTGATCCAAGCCATGATTTTTACATGTTATTTTCTTAGAGTGTAATTTGTCTGCTGTGCAGAGTATAATTCAAGTATAACTTATATGTTGTGTTTAAAATGTAATTTTAAATTCACTTCGGTTCACTGCGAGATCTTCCTGTTTGTTGTTGTTTATGTCGTGTTGTACTTTATTATCTTTCTTTCTTCTTTTTCCTCTTTTTTCTTCATTTAATAATACTCTGTTTGTAATCTTGTTAAAACCAGGAAATAAATATTATTGTCTCAAGTATTTGATTTGATATATATATATATATATATATATCAGCAGAAAATAAACAATAATAGTCAAATTATGAACTATTTGAAGCACCTAATTTAATTCGAGCATAACTACAACAAAAAAGATAAAAATTTAGCATTGATTAGTTCTATTTTTTGCTACATTAGCTTGACAACTCTTGGAAAGAATTTCTAGTGCCATTAGAATTTCTTTTTTACAACCATTCATTAAAGTTAGGATAATTACAATTCGTAATACCTGGTTGGCTGGTAATACGAGCTAGACTCTTAGCCGGGCATACCCATATTGTAGTTGTATTTAGTCTGTAAATAAAAGAACCTGAACCTGAACTGACCTCTTTTGATAATATTTTATGTCTTTTTGAGTCAGAGTTAAAAGCGATTTCTTGACTCATTTTTCTTTTCATATGAACAATGAATAATTCTTTCCTTGAGCTTTCCTTAGATCAAGGACTTTAGGATTTAAGTTTCAAGTTGATTAAGGAAAAAAGTTTTGGGCCTTTTTTTTGTGCCCCAAAGGAGGGTTTGTACATTTGGTTCCTCTTGGCTCAAAGACATTGGGCAGTAAATTTCAAACTGGACAGAGACAAAAAAAAATTTAGTCCATTCCCGGACACACACTAGCCTATTTTTGGTCTACAGCCGGCCATTACAGTTAGGGTATAATACAACTTGTATGTTCTCTTTTAATCACAAGTTTTGACTGGATGCCATTTCCTAACTTTTCCCCTTTCATTAGAATATCCAATAAGTCTTAAGAAAACCATTGTTTTTTAGATTAAAACAGAAATATTAGTGTTAAAGGAACGAAGATATAAAAAGAAGTGATGATCCGGGAGAATAATATAAGGAAACCTGGGTTTTATAAGTATACAGCGTGGAGGATAATTCTGGAGCCAAATCCTGGTACAGGATTCTGGAGTTCTCCATCCGAAGGACGTGGCCAAGATAGCTCCATCTCTTCGTCTTAATCATTTCAATAATAAGCGGCTGGCCAGTTCTTCTGCGGACCTCGACGTTGATGACTTTTTGACGCCAACCGATATTCAGCATGCGTCTCAAGCATACTTTCGAAAGCTGTGAGTCTTTTCTCAGTCCTAACATCTCGTTTCCATTACTCACTGGCATACAATATCACGGAGAAAACGTTGCTATTAAGAAGTCGCAGCTTTAGTACAAGCAGGTACTTCTTTGATTTCCATACTGGCTTAAGTTTGTTGAAAGCAGCGTTTGAGATGCCTAATTTTGCCGAGACTGGCGAGCAGCGTTTGAGATTGGGGAGCCTAATGTTGCCATTGATTTAGTCTTGTCTATGTTGATGTTCATGCCGAGTTTCTCCGCTTTAAAGTTCACTTTGTTAAAGAGCTCCTGGAGTCGCTGCTCTGTCCTTTCTATTAGTGCTGCATCATACACAAAGTCGAGGTTAGAGAGGATTTTATTTTTGATTGTTACTCCAAAACCAGTCGCTTCTCACAAAACTGGTCAGTGTAGTAGAATAATTGAAAACCAATCTTTCATCTGGCCCGACAGCCACTATGGTTATCTGAGACTAGGTTAAATAGCCTTAGCTTTAGGTCCTTCTCAGCCATCTGTGGCACATAGGGCATCGACGAAATCTCGGTAAACGTCACATATTAGCACTGTGGCGAGTACACCCTCTGGGGTTGTAGCGATGTGTGAGCACTGCGTAGATCACGATCGTACGTGCGTCTGAGCGTGTTTCTCGGTCTTCCCCTTTGTAGACGCGCACTAGGCTGCCATTTTTGAACCTGTTAGAGGATTCTGGAGTCTTCCATCCGAAGGACGTGGCCAAGATAGCTCCATCTCTTCTTCTTAATCACTTCAATAATAAGTGGCTGGCCAGTTCTTCTGCGGACCTCGACGTTGCTGACTTTTTGCGCCAACTGATATTCAGCATGCGCCTTAAGCAGATACTTTCGAAAGCTGTGAGTCTTTTCTCGGTCCTAACATCTCGTTTCCAGCACTCACTGGCATAAAATATCACGGACAAAATGTTGCTATTAAGAAGTCGCAGCTTTAGTACAAGCGAATACTTCAGCAGTAAGGGGTCAATTAAAGGTACGGGGGTAATAGGAAATTACTGTGTACAATGAAAGGTACGGGGGTAATAGGAAATTACTGTGTACAATTAAAGGTAACGCACAGGTATGAAATTACTGTGTACAATGAAAGAGAGTGGGGTAATAGGAAATTACTATCTCAATGATAGATAGAAGACAGATAGGACATTACTATGTCAATTAAAGAGAGAAGACAGGTACCCAATGTAGCTATAACAGTTAAGAGCGGACAGTCCCACCATATAGCTATAATATTTACAAGCAGCCAGTGTAATGACCGATTCAACCACCGAGAAAATTCGTGTCGTTTCTGTTCAAAGTGCGTAATGTTTCCTTTGTTTGAAATTGTGAAATTCTTTTTGTAATTTAATTTGTTAGGCATGGTTGACTTATGTTTAACCATATAGCCATAATATTTACAAGCAGACAGTGTAATGACCGATTCAACTACCGTGAAAATTCGTGCTGATCTATGTTCAAAGTGCGTGATATTTTCACGGTAGTTGAATCGGTCATCACACTGTCTGTTTGTATTGACGAGACTGTCTTGCATCGTAGGTATATGATGAGACTGTCTGCTTGTAATTGTTATAGCTATATGGGAGTATTTATGTTTGACCTTGAATACGGATATAAAAACTCTGACAATCAGTTATTTCCTCAGTTCAACATTGACATTTGAGATATAATGATGCATTCAAACAAAAGGAATATTGTCGAAAGCTACACGCACGAAGTAAGTTATTCTTTTATATTCTTAGTGGGTAAAGAAATTAATTCTAATAAAATTTATACAGATCCCATTATAGTTAACTGATAGTTAAATATTTTTTGAACCTGGATCTCCAGAGGTCGGTAAAGAGCAATATCAAAACATGAAAAAAAGTATGTAAACACTGCATTTAAATGGATTGCGAGCTTAGCACATGAGGTAGATCATACCTATTTTTTATTCCGGCCCAAAGTTCCCCACAATCATTCCCCACCGGCCCAAAGTGCCACAATCGTCCACCCCCTGCCCTCCCTCCACCACCCCCCCCCCACATTTTTTTTTTTTTTCTTTTTTTACTTTTTTTTAAGTTTTTTTTACATCTCCTAGAATGTCATGAAACGCACTTAAAACACAAAAATTTAATATTTGATATTTTCCAACTTCAAAATGGGAATGATATAAATATGTGTGTCGCAACTTTTACTATTAGAAAAATAATGTTTGTAGCGAACAATTTTTTTTTTTCAACTTTTTTTTTTACTTTTTTAAACTTTTTTTTAACTTTTTTTTACATCTCTTAGAATGTCATAAAACACACTTAAAACATAAGAAATTTACATTTAATATTTTCCAACTTCAAAATGGGAATGATATAGATATGTGTGTTGGGACTTCTACTATTAGAAAAATAATGTTTGTAGTGACCATTTTTTTTTTTTTTTTTCAAATTTTTTTTTTACATCTCTAAATAATATCAGAAAAATAGAATGACACTTTTAATTTAAATTTTAAAAAACTTATTCTTGTGCATACTATTGATGAGGACTGATGGTTCTCTTTCAAGATTTTTTTCAAGAAAAAAAAACTTTTATTTATAGGATTTTCCAGAGCTCCCCCTACCCATTAAAAAGATAAGAAAGGGTGAAGCGACTCCGGTGGTCATCTCAAACAGACCATCGGTTATGCAACATGGTCGTAGGTCGAATCCATTAATACAATCAACATTAACCGTAAACCATCCAATAGCCAACTATCCAGCTCACCCATCCAGCAACCACAGCAATATGTCACAGCCATCCAGACCCATCGTAAACCAGCCAATTGTCAACCGGTAAACTGCCCAACTCAAAATTCAAAACAAATCCCCAGTCCATGAAGCTGATTTAGTCATGGAACCAGTCACCTCTATCCGTGATTTATTAAGACGATTTTTCTATTCTATCTATCTCTCTCTCTTTCTCTCTCTCTCTCTCTCTCTCTCTCTCTTATCTCTGTATATATCTATCTCGCTGTTCGTGTTATAAAAAAAAAAAACAAAAAAAAAACCTCAATGTCAATGTTAGGATCTAGCATGAATTAAAAATTTAAAAAAAAAAGTATTAATAGGGTAGCGGCTCTATAGATTTAGGTCATTAAACACTGAAAATATTTTTTTTTTCAGCTTAATTGAAGTGTCTCATCACCAATATAAAAAAAATATGGCATAAACACACACAGACACAAACACACAAACACACACACAAAAACTTACACACACACACACACACACACACACACACACACACACACACACGAACAGACACACACACACAAACACACACACACACACACACACACACAAAAAAAAACACACGACACTCTAAATATTCATTTTCTTGTAAAAGAAAAAATAACTTCACATTCATTTTCTATATAAATTTAAAGGAACTCCCACCACCAACAAACCTAAAGAACAGTAATCTATTTGACGACTTTGAAATACCTTTATTACCACCACCAACACAATTTGAAGACGATGAGTCAGAGGAATGGATCGAACAGTTATTAATCGATTGGTTTGGTGATGATAATTGTAAAATGATTCCTCTGAATACGGGGGATGGTTATATTAATGTACCAAGTACATATACAGGGGGTATGACTCAACCAGCTACCCTCGAATGGGCTGATCGTCTCAGTCCTGATACACTCGAGGGTTTGTTGAGTGAGTTGGGGGATTTCACACCATGTAACATCCCCACCATTGAGCAAATTGGTAGAGGACAAGAAATCCACTTAATGCTCCCTGTCATGCTCGATTTTAATTTAGTTGACTCTGCCTTGCACAATGTATTTGTTTATAGGGCTGAGTTTGAGGACCCATTTAATTCACTAACATCAAGTAGCATCATAAGGGATCCGGTGGACATAGTACACTCCTATCTGGGCAAAATTCGAGCCCTTTTTGAAAGAGTGATTCGGAGGGTGGTGGGAGGGATGGCATTAAGGCTGCCATCGCACAAAAAATAATTTATGTCAATGAAAAGGTGGATGAGATGTATGGGCGTTATTTACGTACTGAAAAGCTACCACTTCATCCGGACCTGAATAATTTTGAAGGTGGTTTTATGGAATGGGTTGATAATATAGTAACAAAATTGGATAATTATACTGAGGTGGGTAGTGGGTCGGTGGTTTTATTTATTGGGAGTTAGGATATTAATGTGGGTAAATTTAAAAAGAATTTTATTTTAAGGGGGGCCGCGGGAGTGGGGCGGCGGGGGCAAAATATAATGATGATTTAAAGGGGTGTAAAGGTGTACAACGATTTCGTTTCGATACTTCAATGCTTCAAATATGCATTACTTGTGTCAGCTCACAAGCCTCTGCAAGAGAGAGATACTAAGACACTGTTGGACGATTATGCAGTTAACGGGAGTCCGAATTTTCCTATGGTAGATTTTAATGGTTTAAATGATCAATATCCAGTAACACTTAATGGGATAACTATTTTTGAGCTGGCTAATGCAGATTTAAAAATTGGTGTTACTGTGCTACAATATGAAACAGAATTTGAGGGGGGGCTGCAAAAAGGGGGTTGTATTTCCAGTGAGGGCTCCGTCCATTGAATTAGTGGAAAATTGGGTTTGGCTTCTTTACAAGCCAGCCAGTGATCCCGATTCAATTGGACATTTTTTTCCAATACCAAAAATAAGTCTGGTTTTAAGTGAGGGTAAAGGGAATCAACGGGGGGGTACATGTCATTATTGTCAAACATGCCTTTCTAAATTCCGGTCAGAAATTAATTTAAACAACCATATGAAGCATTGCAAGCGTCACGGATGTCAATCTGTGCAAACAGTTAGCGGTGACAGGGCCATCTTGCGATTTAAGAACTTTCAAAACTCACTCCAACAGAGTGACAAGGTGGCCTTAGACTGCGAAGCCGCTCTCATAGATGTGTATGATCCATTTAATTCAAATCTTTTTAAAAAACATGATGTAATTCCAGTCTCTTATGCTCACGCACAAAGAGACTCGTGTAATTCCATGCAAATGGTAGAGGTAGTTGAGAGATTGGGTGGTGAGGATTGTATGCTCTCAGCTGTGACAGCACTCATTAAATCAGCAAACAAATCGATATCACGGCTGCGAAATACATCCTATCCAATGACTCTATCACCAGAGGACGAGTTGGCCAAAAAATATGTTGGGTTTGTACGGGGGAATTTGTTGAGGGTAATGGGAAAGAGGGAAAGGGTAACGGGGGTACGGGGAATGGGGGTAAAGGTTTGGTCCGCGACCACGATCTTTTGGGCAACCCGATTGTATCAGGATTGAGCAATTTTCGTGGAGTGGCCCATCAATTATGTAATTTAAACGTTAGTCAACAATTGTTTCTACCTGTTTATATACACAATTCCAGCTATGACATGAAATGTATTTCACTGGCGTTGGCACTATTACAACGAGATGGATTTTTATATGGTGCTTGGGTAGATGGGTCTTTTTATTATAATATCATACCCAAATCGTCTGAAAAGCTGCTGCTCTTAGAATTCAATTGGCAAATAATAGATAACGATAAATTGTGCGTGAATAAGATCCGTTTTTTAGACTCCTTTAGCTTCTTCCCCAAATCCCTAAGACAACTCATTGAAGTACAGAAAAGTGATGATTTCAATAGTTTCCCCCTCCTTAAGCAACACCTCCTTAAACAGCACTTTTCAGACGGTGAAATATATGATTTATTAACGTGTAAGGGCATATATCCGTATGACTACTACAACTCCACCGCAAGGCTTTCTGAGGAACAATTGCCATCCATCTCCTCATTCTAAGATTCACTCTACGAGCGTCAATGCACCACTGTCGACTATGAATTTGCCAAGAGGGTTTGGGCTAAGGGAGGGTGTAAAAACGGATGGGATTATTGTAGATTATACCTGGCAAGTGATGTATTGACGTTGCTGGATATTGTGTGTAAGAACACGGGTAAAATCTATGGGGAATTTTGGTTGGATTTAGATTATTATTTTTCCACTCCTCATTTGGTGATGGATTTAATTCTTAAAATCAGTAAAGAGGAAATAGGCTTGATCACCGACGTGGATCAGCATCTATTTGTAGAGAGATCAATGAGGGAAGGGTATGCTTTTCATGGAGATCTTATCCTTGAAACTGATCCGACTGGACATGACACCGGTGTAAAGTCGGATGCAGTTTTCTTGGATATGAACTCCCTCTATCCGTCGGCAATGTCTCACTACTCTTTGTCGTGTGGAAATTATAAATGGCTTAACGATCCTCGTGCTTCAGATTTCCCCAACATTGCCAATGCTGAGGAGAATGGACCGCGGGGATGGTTTTTTGAAATCAATGGTGAAATACCCGTGGAGCATCATGACTCGGTGAAGCATTTTGTTTTCCCGTGCATAAACAGAGCGGTGACTAGGGACTCTTTGAGTCCATACAATATTTCTAAGGTAGAGGATGATGGTGTGCACTGGAAACCTTCAAAACAAAAACTTATCGCCGACCTTCATCCGAAAGAGAATATTGTTGTATATCACGTTCTTTTTTCGGTGGATGGTAGCCAACGGTTTCAACGTCACAAGGATACATAGAGCCCTCCAATTTGACCAGAAACCCTATTTGAAAACGTTTATTGACACTTTTGTCAATAAACGTTCCGAAGCGAAAACAACGGTTGAAAAGGAAATTTTTAAACTCGTTTTGAACTCAGCCTTCGGTAAAATGTGTAAGTGTACGCAATCAAAGTCGTTGTGACGTTGTGACTGACCCAAAAGAATGTGCTAGAATCGTTGCCGATCCAAACTTCACATCATTCACCATCATAGACTCCAATATGGTCCTCTTAAATAGAAAAAAAAATATAATTCTAAATAAAAATATTGCTAGTGGCAGCGTAAGAGTAGACATATCAAAAAAACATCAAGTTTCATTTCTTTTACGACGTGTTTAATTACCCATGGCTGGGGGAAGGCCACCTTCAAGTCTATTATAAGAGTACTGCATCGATGTCGACCCGCTTTAGAATCACAACCTTATCAGGAGATTTGAACAAAGGTGCGCACATTAGCTCCCGAAAGGACTTTACCAATTGGGACGAGTCCATCTACAGGAGTTAGTGAAGCGTCAGGCCCCAAATCAGTTATTAATGTTAAAATCAGAGACGGGAGGTGACTTGATTTCCAGTGGTGTGCTTGCAGGTCCGAAGATGTATTGTGCGCAAACACACAACGAGGTAGTCAAAAAAGTCTGCAAAGGGGTGCCTAGACACTACGTGAATAAGAATTTCGACATGAATATATACAGAAACTGTGTGAAAACTAGTGTGAAGGCGATTCGCTCTTTAAAATTTAAAAACCACACAGTTTTAGTTGATAAAATAGCCATGTGTCCCGTGTCGGACAAAGTCTATGTGTGTGCGGAGGGTGTGAAGGTGCTACCCCATGGGCATTATTTAACTTCTGACCGAAGTGTGTGTCGAGATTATAGACATCGCCTCGGTCGGGAAAAAATTAAATAGTAAATGGTTGGGTGGTGGGATTTTTTTTAATAGATATTTTTTTTCCCAATTCAGCTTTTTTTTTTTCACAATTCAGCAGTAGTTTTTTTCCAAACTCAGCAGTTTTTTTATAGCAAGGCAGAGTCGTATGTTTTTTTTTGGTGGGTACCGGCCTTCGGCCGGCCGCAACCAGCGGCCGCCGCACCCCTTCCGGGGGGGGGGGGGGGCGGGGGGCCTTTAAAAATGCTTTAAATAAAAGTGATATTTTAAGTGCATTATTCATTAAATGTTGTATGTTTTTATAAATAAATTTAAAAAAAAGTGTATCTATTAAAGTGGTTTTTTTTCTAGTGCCTATGTAAATGTTGTATTTTTTATTATAAATAAATTAAAAAAAATTGTATTTTTTTTCATGTTTAATGTGCTTTTTTCAATGTAGTATTTTTGTTTTAAGTGTTATTACTTTTTTATGTATAATATAAGAAAATATGATTCTTTATTCGTCTTCTTCTTCTCATTTTTATTATTCTTGAACGGAGTAGTTGTAGGGAAATTATTTAGTCATTATACAGCTATAGTCTACAGTTAGTTGTCTAGGTGAACTGTTGTAGGGAACATGTATCAATTTAAAACACCATTCAGATCGTTTCTGTGTGGACCATCAATGTCCGGCAAAACGACACTTTTAACAAAAATAATTCAAAGTCGTGACAGAATATTTTAGAAAATCCAACTAAAATTTACTATTGCTACAGTGTTTGGCAAGAATCCTATGATAGAATAAAAACTATTGCCCCAGACACGAAATTCATACATGGACTTGACATTTTCAATAGTATTGAATCAAACTCTTGGTTGATTATTGACGATCTTGCTGAGTCCATTGAAGAATGGTTTCAGGAGATGATACAATTGTTCACTGTCCGATCTCATCATCAACGGATCTCCGTAACCCTAGTTCTACACAATCTGTTTCATCAAAGCAAATGTATGAGAACACTTTCTTTGAATTGTACCTACTATATCATCTGCAGGGTTGTTCGTGATTCCAGTTCCCTCATCACGTTGAACAGACAGGTGTATCCGGGTGAACCGGAATTCCTACTCTCGGCCTACAATCAGGCTACCAACAAACCCTACGGATATATTCTATTGGACCTGAATCAGAACACACCCGAAGATCTGCGTGTAGTCACCGATATTTTTGACAATGAAATTAATGTATATCTGCCGGTGAACAGTAAAAAAGGTCGTTAGTTGCAATCATGACCCTGAAGAAACCACATGAACATCGACATTTATTCAACCTCCGAGATAATTTAAAACCACGACTTAGAAAGACCATACCCGCACACGTTTTCGTAAAAGACATAATTAATTTTGTATCTGAATTTCGGTTAAATATAACCAAAGACAATATTAAACTTCAAGAAAGTGTTAAACAGCAGACCAAGTAATATCGTTCTATTGTACGCTCCATAGCATCAGCGGCAAGCAAAAATAAAGGAAACGATCTTAAAGGAAAACCGCTTCTTCAAGCGGGTGGTAACTTCTTTACACTTTTACTGCCAATCATTGCAGGACTTGTAAACAGTTTTCTCTAAAGAGAGAGAAAATGGCCAAACCCTATAAATTGACTCTAGTTGAACTCGCCCTTTCTCCAAAGGAATATTTCGAGGACAATCTCAATAAATTCATTAACAATGAGACAATTGCCAACGATTAAAAATTAATTCTGCTTCAAAATGCATTTCACCGAGTGGACAAACACAAGCCCTATCGTGAGAGACCCCTCAAAGTAAATGTTATTGATCCCAATAAGGAAATGACTCCATCATCATCATCATCAACAACGATAATACCAAAAGAAGAAGAAGAAGATTTGTCTAAAGTTATGACAAGTGTTGCAGATCTAATGCCACATTCCTATCGTGAACAGTGTAAAAGACTCTTGAGATATCTCAATGACAGTGAACATTTTCAAATTGATGCCAATGGGAATCAGGTTGTAATCAATCGCAAGACCTATATTCTACTTGATTTATTATCAGATTTGGTCACGAATCGTAAAAGACTTGTATCATTTGACATTTAACTGCCTACATTTTTAAATTCATCAAAATTTCCCAAAAGCCTTATTGCCAATAAATATATTTTAAAACAATTAAAGAAATTTAGTCCAATATAAAAAGATGTTTTTAAATCATTTTTGGAAAATACTACTACTAGTACGCCAAGCGGAAACAATGATTTGACAAGAGTTATGAGTGGTGGTGTCAAGCAAAGACGTCTTAATATCACTTCATCCTCCTCACCATCACCTATTAGTAAGCGGATGAGCAGTGGGCACTTCACTACGTGTTTACGTTAAAAATGGTTGAAGCATTGAAACATGTTTATGAGAATATTGGCGCAGTGGGAAGTTTAAGTTCACCCACCACACTTGCTCAAGTCACTGGACTTGAAAAGGACCTGGCAGTAGAGCACCTACAGAATTAATCAAATTACACTCTGAACCGTAATCGTAAAGTTCGCGGTAATCACTATAGAAAAACTAAAACCTTTTTCACACTACAAATACTGAAAATAGATCTTTTGACTCTGGACGAGATTCAAGGGTGTCAGAATCACCCATACAAGTACATTCTACTTGTAATCAGTTTTTTTAGCCACTATGTATATGCAGTTCTACTGTGGTTAAAGAGCGGTGATGAAGTTGCTGAAGCTCTGGAAACCATCTTAGGACAGAATTGCTATAAGAACATTCAAACGGATCGGGGTAGTGAATTTGTTAACCCCCATGTAAAGAAGGTTCTACTGAAATATAATACAATCCTCTATCATAGTCATAGTCCAATAAAGGCAGCATTGGCCGAACGACTGATAAGAACTATTCGACTTTTAATTTCTAGATATTGCACTTTAAAAAATACTGCTGCTTTTATTCATGACTTGGATAAAATCATGTTGATTTATAATCAACGTCCACATCGATCCCTGTCCAACTCAACCCCAACAGAAGTTCATCATGATGTCAACACATTTGACACTTTTCTTAAACAGTATTCCAATGGTTCTGGTGGTAATGAGAAGAAAAAGAAGAAATTCAATGTTGGTGATACTGTTCGATGCAATCAAACTACTAATGTTTTTGAAAAGGGTAATTACTTATGGTCCACTGAGCTTTTTAAAGTCTCCAAACTCTTGGACACTACACCCATAACGTTTCGTCTACGTGACATGAAAGATGATGAGATTCTTGGCGGCTTTTATGATTATGAATTACAAAAAGTTAAAAACACCGGAATCTATCAGATTGAAAAGATATTAAAGAATCGTACTCACAGGGGCATGAAACAGTTGCTTGTTCGTTGGCTAGGATACAACTCTGATTTTGATTTTTGTATCAGTGTTGAAGATATTGACAATGCCCAATGATTTTTATTTGACGTTTATCTCCAATATCTCTAATCCTCTCTACAACGCCTTCGCTAATACAAGGGATTTTGGACGAAACTCTCCCCCGCCATCAAAATCGATGATGGAAAGTATGAAGTGGCTCTTTTTGACTGGATTCTCAAAAATACCTATGATATCCTGAGAAAGGATCGTGTGTATAATATAAAAGTTATACCACATTCGATTGGTCGCTCTTTGTTGAGTATGAATGGGTTGAAGCACTTAAATTTAGTGAATACCCGGGTGTTACACTGAGGTATAAAGAATATGGTACTAGGACGGATTTGTGTCTTGCAATCAATAAAAAAATCTCATATCATTGGAATGGTACCTTCCATTTTAATTATTCAATAGAACATGATAGGATTTACATTACCTCACCCGTTGACACTGAACTGATTCATCCCAATGATAATCTGAGAGATGTTCTTGGCTTTAAACAGCATATGATCAATGGGAAGAACGCTGGAACTGTTAGCGGGATGGATCAAGTTATTTTTGCTGATTATCCACCTGGTCTCGCCTCGGACTCTTGCATATTTCTCTACGCCTCCTTTGTGGAAACATCGAGAGTCGGTAATTCAAATGTCCCCCTCTTACGTGTTCTTGAACGAAAAACAGCTCATGAACAAGTTCATCACTATAATATAAAGCATCTTCAGTATGTACCTGTAAACACTTCGTATTTGGAACTCTGTCAGTTAACACTAAGAAGTGAATTGGGTGATCCTCTAGCAATAACAAAAGGTTTGGCCGTGATTACATGTCATTTTCGACCCATTCGGCAACAACAACAACAAAATGGCTAATAGAAAAAATATATTTGTATGCCCTGATATTGATTGTTATGTTACTGCTCTCCAACCACGACAATTGGGCCATGGAATGGACTATTATAAAGGCCGTTCGTCAATATCGGGCTACGGTCTTGGCAGTTGGTTTGCTAAGCTGTTTCGTTCTGCAATACCGCTGGCTAAAAAATATATTGCGCCGGTTGCTGCGTATTTTGCATCCTCTACGCTACACGATTGGGGGGATGGTAAAGATTTTAAAGAAAGTGTTTCAAAAAATCTCAGGTCCAGCGCACAATCCGTTGGCGAGCGATTGAAACAAAGTGGGCAAGGTTTTAAAAGTAGGAGAAACATCTCATCACTCATCAGTCTTTACTCAGGTCAGAAGTGAAAGACATCATCATCATCATCACTCTTGTCAAAGAAAAGTAAGAAAAAGAAACCAAGAAGAAAAATTGTTCGATCGAAAAGGGATTTCTTTTCCTAGATGGCATATCTACCCCACAAGGAATCTCATCCCACTGTCACCACATCTCTAAATCTTTTCAATGCAGATAGTGTGGATGTCAGTGTAAAGCATGGGTACTATGAACAATTCTATCCACAGCAACCCCTCTCTGAAAACATACATTTTCAAATTTATTCCAATGAAGACTACTTCATAGATTTATCGTCCACATTTATTGATTTAAAAGTTGTGGTGAGGAAAAAGTCTGACAATTCACCTCCCTCCAACGTCGATGGACTATCCTATGAGAATGGTGTACTACACAATATATTTAAGCAAATATGTGTCTACTTAAATTGGAAATTGGTGAGCACCAGCAACAATCTATCAAACTATGCTAGTTACATACAATTTATGTTGATGACTCCAATGGTCTATAAGAAATTGAGAGGTATGCCAATGGGCTATGACTATAGAACAAATGTTTATACTGACGGTGAACTCACCTGGGCAGTGTGCACGGGGTATTATTTAGTTTGTAGCCCAAATAAGGAAATAATCAATATATCCCAACGGATGCCCCCCACTGTTTAAATTGTGTAAAATTACAACTTGCTCTGTCAAATTTCATTTTGAAAAAAACATTTGGTACAGCACCCGATCCTAATGTCAATCTCACTTCGGCAATATGCAAAAAAAGCAGGTTATGAGTTTTGTTGCTTTGGCAATTGAAAAACTAAGAGCCTCCGAAAATAACATAAAACTGATCTTCTCTTCCACAATTGCCAATCAACGTCATATTGCCACTGGTTCAAGTACTTATATCGATTCTCAATTTATCAAAAGTGAAACTCCTTCGAAACTTCCCTTAACTTTTGTAAAACGTGCCCGTGCCATAGGATTGCGGACAACCTTGCCATATGAATTTGAATTATTTGGACTTTCCTCATTTGTCTGTAAAGTAAATGGAATTCCTCTCTACAATTTGTCCTGTGATAAATCCTATAAGACCCTATATGAGTTGACAATGTAATCCCTAGATAAAGATTCTCAACTATATGAAAATGGTATTACTGATTCAATGTTCGCAAAAAGTCATGGTATCATTGTTTTGGACTTGTCTGGTACTCAAGATATGAGTATTGTCCGAACGGGTACTGTACGTTTGGAGTGTACCTTTGACAAACCATTGACAGAGAGCGTAACATTAATCTCACTCAATCAATTTGAAACCTACTGGGAAATTACCCTCGATGGTAGTGTTCTTTTAGACTTGGCACCATGAACACCAATCAAATAATCAATGTATTTAATATGGATCCTTTTATGTCCAAATATAAATCCTATTGTATACCCTCAGATTTCCTTCATCATATTCATACTGTTAACAAAACCATTATCATTGTTAATAATAGTCCTTCGACTGTGCAGACGGGTCATTGACTATGCATCTATCAAACAGTGAATAATATAAAATTTTTTGATGTTCTTGGTCTGCCATATGCATTTTAAACACCAAACATCAAAAACTACCTTGAAGGAAGTGGGAAGACAATTATTCAAAATCGGAGTCGAGTACAGGATCTATCGACCAAACGCTTTGGATTTCATGCATTAATTTATTTCATTTTTCGATGTCGTGATTATACTTTCAGTGAATTTCTCAAAATTTATGTACACAGTCCACGTTTGAATGACTTTCTAGTAGAAAATATCCTCTCAGACCTGTACAGTATTGATTTCAGTGCCCTAAGAATAAAGTGTTTTAAAAATGTATGTGAATTTGTTTATTAATAAAATATATATGCACTATAAAAAAGTCTATTGTCTTCATTTGTTTAGATCTCTTCTTCTTCATAGTCATTTAGATTGTCATCATCATCATCATCATCGTCAACAACGATTAGTGGTGGCAGATCATTTGGATTCAACTTGTACTGATCCTATTGGACAAAGTCCGGATCACATTTTCCACAATATATTGTAACTTCATTTTTATTAAATCTTCTTGTGAAGTCAATGATACTATTACGATTCATATTGAAAAATTCACCTGTTTCTATCTGATCATTTGAGGTAATGTCGCACACAATATTCTCATATGAAGAATCACTTTCTGTCACAGCCAAATAAAAATCGCTAGGTTTATAATCATTACCTGCATTGTCCTCACAACGATGACACAGGAACCATACTCTCTTCATGTTTTTACAATTGAAACGTGCTCCAAATTCTTCTTCCCAATACAATTCAAAGCCGCGACGATATCAATCCCTTAGAAATAAACTGAAGTCACGTTTAGGTTTTTTTCCAATCATACCAGGGTAAGTATTTTCCCACTGGTCAAACTTATCAAAATGACAATTAAAGCATGGATATCTATTAGGATGAGGGTCACAAGTGTCTTCAAAACATGTATTACAGTCTTTAATTTGTACAGCATATCCTTTAAGTAATTTACATGGATTGCATAGTCTACATTTTTCATTATAGCCTTCATCTGTAATACAGTTCTCACATGAAGACCAGCTGCCCAATGTATATAAACATAGAGAACATGTATGATACATTTTTTCGATGTTGTCCGTCTCACTGCCAGAAAGAAACTGACTCAAAATCAATAAAAAAAATAACAATGTCTTCTAGGAGGAGGAGGAGTAATCGAGCAACGCCACAAAAACTTATTTCCTATTGTTTTAAAGAATGAATTTCTATGTAGTGGTTAAAAGCAGAATCACAGTGTCATTTTGCTTTGTTTCAATTAATATATCAATAAATTGAGTAAATGAATTTGATTCGCAATTCATAAGCTTCATACAATAATCCAAGGATGGAGAATCAGATCCCATTATGCAGTTAAGTATTTCTAGATAAAATATTTTCCGTTGAAGAGATAATTCCAAAAAGTCATCATCTAACACTAAAAATTTTTCCAATTTGACTAGATTCCGTAAGATCTTCTGTTTCTCAAATCCAATCATTCTTGATACTCCCACTACCAACTATAGACTAAAATAATAACCATGGTTTCGTGAACAGCACGAATTTTCATGGTAGTTGAATCGATCATTACGCTGTGCGCTTGTAAATATTATAGCTATATGAGGGGACTGTCCGCTCTTTACTGTTATAACTACATTGGGTACCTGTCTTCTATCTATCATTATAGCTACATTCGGTACCTGTCTTCTCTCTTTAATTAACATTGTAATGTAGTATCTGTCTTCTACCTATCATTGAGATAGTAATTTCCTATTACCCCACTCTCTTTCATTGTACATAGTAATTTCATACCTGTGCGCTACCTTTAATTGTACACAGTAATTTCCTACCTGTGCGCTACCTTTAATTGTACACAGTAATTTCCCATTACCCCGCTCTCTTTCATTGTACACAGTAATTTCCTACCTGTGCGCTACCTTTAATTGTACACAGTAATTTCCTATTACCCCCGTACCTTTAATTGACCCCTTACTACTTACTTCTTTGATTTCCATACTGACTTAAGTTTGTTGAAAACAGCGCTTGAGATGCCAATTCTTCTCTTTACCTGATTTTGCACCACTCTTGTGTAATCGATCCAGCTTCCGAGGTACTTAAATTCATGGACTTGTTCGGCTCTGCGATTTATGCACAGGAACTCGACTGGCAAGCCTGATGTTGCCATTGATTTAGTCTTGTCTATGTTGATGTTTATGCCGAGTTTCTCCGCTTTAACGCTGACTTTGTTAAAGAGCTCCTGGAGTCGCTGCTTTCTCCTTTCCAGTAGTACCACATCATCCACGAAGTCGAGGTTAGAGAGGATTTAATTTCTGATTGTGACTCCAAAGTCAGTCGCTTCTCCAAAAACATAGTCCATTAAAATGGCAAATATAACCACCAACGGTGATAACGGTGCATAAACCAGCAACGGTGATAAACCACCCATCCCTGTCGCCACATGATTTTCAAGTTTCTCTTTCTTCCTTTCTCTGTCTTTACACAACATTCCCTATTTTCGTAAAAGGCCATGGTCAAACTTATTATTTTCTTGGGGACACCATAACACTGTAGAATTTCCCAGAGTTTGTCACGGTCCACAGAATAGAAGGCCTTTGCAAAATCAATGAAGAACATGCATATCTTGTTGGACCACTCATTTGCTTTTTCTCGCAACTCATTTGAGGTTAAGTAGAAGGCTAATTTTTATAAAGCCAAAATATAATGGCAGTTGTCCTTCTAAATAGAAAGTTTACTATCGTCCAAATTTAGGATAAAATATATCCCATCTCTTTTTAAATTTCGTTTAATTTCTTCTAGAGTATGGTTTAAATACAATTTCTTAACTCTTTTTTTCTTTCATAAAACCTTTAATAAATCGTAACAAAGCCATTCTTTTTCCGAAGTAAAAAGAAAGTTCTTGGTTGAAAGGAACAAAGATAGGAAAAAAGGGGATGATCTGACAGTTTAATGTAAGGAAACATTGGTTATATCTAAGATATTTCAAAAGCAAAAACTAGTCACTGTAGTAGAATAATTGAAAGCCAATATTCCAGCTCGTTCAACAGCTACTGTGGTTAGCTGGAACGAGGCTAAATGGAACGCCAATTACAAAGCAATAAAAAAAAAGTTTAACTCTTTGTTCGTTAATTGTAGAACAGATTTTGGATTATTGATTGATATTTTCAACTCCTTTTGAGAAATTATTGATTAAGAGATAACCACTTTGAATTTCAAACGTACTATAAACCATTTTATGAGTATGATAACCATTTTATGAGTTTGATAACCATTTTATGAGTTTGAGTATGAAAAAAACTCGATAGGGTGTAACCCCGAGAGTAATTTTTCTGTTTTAAGAAACCCTAAAAATTCTTTACAAACCAGAAAATTACAAGTCCCAATTTTTGGACTCACAAGTCCCAAAATTGGGATACAAGTCCCAATTTTTGGACTTTTGAACAACAGAAAACCCTTTCCTTATCAATAGTGGTCTTTGGGATCCTCCACTTCCCTATTATGAAGGTAAAAATGAGACTATGATTTTCTATTTTACACTAAAATTGTCATAGAATTCGAGGTGATGACCCCTCAGACTGCAACTGACTCAGCAGCTATTTTTACCGCTTTGTCTAAATGTATTTCTGCAAATGTTAGAGTCATTACCCCCCCCCCCCCATCCATGATCTTATTTGAATGGCTTTTCTAAAACTTGGATCTTTTCAGGTTATCCCATGAATCGAGTCATGCATTTTATGAGTGAAATATTCTGCCATACTAAGATAGTGGCTGCCACCCCTTTACCACCCATCCTAAACTCTTAATCTGAATATAATGATTCAAGCGAATGGAGGTTAGGTTAAAAATTGACAACTTCCCTCTGCACTGATCTGAAGAACTTCGTAAGAAAATAAAAAAAAATAACCTAAAAAAGGATGGTTGCAACTTCAAGTTGGTTGCAACTCTTGAAATCTCTCTTATTAACCATTTTGAACCTGTCTATTTATTTGAAGGACGTTTCTTATTGAAAATTAGACAAATTTTAAGTTTTGCAAAAAATCAAAAAGAGTCTTATTTTTCAAAACAAAAGTTACATTTTAATAGCACGATTTCACCATGAAACTAACTATTTAGGCTTGATATTTACTTATTTTATTGATTATCTATTTAAGATATTTATGTAGATAGTTGGATAGTCATTTATTTACCTAGTTATTTATAACAGATTATTAGTCAAAATATTTAATCTTGAAACAAGGCTAACAATAAAAAGAGAGGTAATGAGGTAATGAGAAAGAACCACTTCTTGCTTCTCCAAAAAGGGGCAATGATTCTTGATTCTTGAAAAGCATTAAAGAATGGTAAAATTCATTTTTCAACGGCTCTTGTTATAGATTAATTTAAAAAACAAGTTTTTTCAACTGAAAGTAAGGAGCAACATTAAAACTGAAAACGAAAAGAATTTTTTACATGTATGAAGGGGGTTGCCTCCGCCTCAACACCTCACTCTTTACGCTAAAGTTTTTTTAGTACTTTTAAAAAGCGTCTTATTGTTCTAACTAAACGGCCCGGGTGTTTCAGGAATTTGGGCAAATTTGGACAAAAAATTCAAACTTTAGCGTAAAGAGCGAGGTTATGAGAAGGGGGCGACCCCCCTCGTATACGCAATGGTTTCTGTTCGTTTTAAGTTTTAATGTTGCTCCTTACTTTTAGTTGAAAAAACTTGTTTTTTTGTTTAATTTCTGATCGTTTTTCAAATAGTGCCAGAAAATCTGGCCTCACCTACACGGAGAAAATCCCTCCCCACGGAAATATCCTCTAGACAGTTCAATCACGGTGAAAATTTACCCCGGACAATTACTTTTAACCACTCCGCGCGTAAAATTGTGACGGAAAAGAGAAATCAAGACATATAAAAAGAATTTTGTATTAGAATTTTGGCCAATTCCCGCAGTGTATAATTTCCCCTGACAAGTTCACTTCCTGGAAACTTCCCTTCAAATAGAAAATTCCCCCGTGGAAAAAACACCACCAGAAAATTCCCCACCCGATAATGTAAGCATGCATCCCGATAAAAAATACTATGCCTAAGCAATGGGCAAATTTTATAACTTAAGGACCGTTCCCCTGGAGTTGTTGGGGCAGGGGTCAGGTTATACCCAAAGGCATAGTTACTGGGCCTTTCAACTATGATTGACAAAATGGTTGTCTAAATTTTTCGATCAAATGGTTTTGAGAAAAAGGGGCGGGGGAGGGGGCCCAGTTGTCCTCCAGTTTTTTGGTCACTTAGAAGGGCACTAGAACTTTTAATTTTCGTTCAAATGATCCCTCTCCTGATATTCTAGGACCAATGGCTTCATAATATTACCCCTGGGGAAAATAAACGACGAACAAATAAACACACATCCGTATTCTTTCTTCTGGCAAAAAAAAATACAAAATTCCACATTTTTGCACAAGGTTTCTCTGATATGCTGATTCTGATGGTGTGATTTTTATTAGGATCACTTGACTTTTAGGGGGTGTTTCTCCCTTTTTTCGAAAATCAGGAAAATTTTCTCAGTTTCATAACTATTGAGGGGTATAACTAAACCTAATAAAATTTATATATTTGAAATCCGCATAAAAAGCCGATTCTTTTGATATTAAATAAAAAAAAAAAATTTTAAACTGAAAGTAAGGAGCAACATTAAAACTTAAAACGAACAGAAATTATTACGTATATGAGGGGGTGCACCCCCTAGTCAATACCTAGCTCTTTACGCTAAAGTTCGAATTTTGTTCGAATCACAAATCCCTGAATCTAAAAGGCCGTTTAATTAGAATAGATAGCTATTTTAAAAGTACTAAAAAACTTTAGCGTAAAGAGCAAGGTATTGATAAGGGGGCAAACCCCCTCAAATACGCAATAATTTCTGTTTGTTTTAAGTTTTAATGTTGCTTCTTACTTTCAGTTGAAAAACTTGCTTTTTATTTTAATTTCTGATTGTTTTTTAAATAATTCTGGTAAATCCGGTGCCTCCTTCATAGAAATGCCCCTTCCCCCATGGAAACATCGTCCATGGATATATCCTCCCACTTAACCCCGTCCTCCGACCCCCTCCCCCCCCCCCCCACGAGAAAAAATACCTCATGAAAACGTCTGTTTACTTTCCAATAAACAATACTATATGTAAACAATGGGCAAAGTTCATAGCTTTCAGCCCTTCCCCTGGGAACTGTGGGGGATGAAGTCATCCTCAAAAACATATTTATTAGATTTTAGACTATGTTGAACAAAATGGCTATCTAAAAATTTTTATCTGGTAACTTCGGGGAAACAATGAGCCTGGGAGGGGGTCTAGCTGCCCTCCAATTTTTTTGTCACTTAAAAATGGCACCAGAACTTCTAATTTCCGTTCGAATGAGTCCACCCACGATATTCTAGGGCCACTGGATCGATAAGATCACCCCTGGGGAAAAAAATAAATACACATCTGTGATCTTTCTTCTGACAAAAAAAATACAATATTCCACATTTTTGCAAATAGGAGCTTGAAACCTCTACAGTAGGGTTCTCTGACCACGTTACCACGAACTGTTTGATATCTATTGGTATCAAAATTGGTATCCGTTTTTTAGAGTTTCGTATTCGTTTTTGGTATCCGCTTTTTAGAGTTTCAGTTGCTATTGAGCCGGATCGCTCCTTGACAGAAATCAATGATGGTATTTAATTAAATGTGGGTCAATTAAACGGCTTTATATAAGAATACACAGAATATGTCTCTTTTAAGGCCTATTTATACGTATTTCATTTTTTCGCCGTGCATTATAACATTCAGATGCTTTTATTATACGGATTATGGAGATAGAAAATGGAAAGATAACAAGTAATTAAAATTTCATGGTTAAATTTGAAAAACTGAAGTTTTCTGCTGGGATTTTGAAGATACCTCAGACGTTTAAAAATAAAATTGTATTTCTTTTTTTCACTTTATAAGCCTTTCATCAGTCAGTATCATTCCTATATTTTGATTATTTAAGCCTTTTAATTGTTAATGTGAAAGGTATTAGTCCGTTTTATAGAAAGACAAATATAGAAAAAAAATTTATCAAAATATATGAGCTCTACGATAGAAACTTTGTTCTATTGACCTTTCTTACGTCACTAAGTGAGGTGAGCCAGGATTTTGATTCCTTACATTGATTCCAATGTATGATTGAGCAAGATTTCAAGAGCAAGAGCAAGATATCAGGGCCGTATCCAGGATTTTCGTTCAGGGGGGGTTTTACTAATTTTTGACTTTTTTTTTTGGGGGGGGGGGTTACTAATTTTTGACTCAGTTTTCGACTAATTTTACTGATTTTTACCTAGGTTTTACTAATTTTCGACTTATTTTCGAGTCGGTCAAAAATTTTGGGGGGGGGGGTTCAAACCAGGTATCAATCCATTTTTGTTTTACGGTTATTGGATGAGAAATTCTTTTTTTTTGCTCTTCAGAAAATTTGGAATTATGGAGATACAACCTTTTGATACCCGACCGACAATATACATCTTTTTAGCTTCATTTTATTGCATAGTTGAAGTTGCTCTTAAAATATATTTTACAGCATTTTTTTTTTAGCAAAAGCTATATTAAAGATTAAATAAAACGCTTACTTGAATGATGAAAAATAACTTCTGATGAATCTATTTGGGATTGAGTAAAAGAACTGAGCTGATTTTGTGGCCGGGACGCTAGTGCAAGATAGCCACATGCTGGCCCAGGAGGAATCAATGAATACCTGATCTTGTCTTGAGCAGAATCCACATCACTGGATGCTAGAAGTACGAGTAAATATTAAATAATTTACATGGGCTTCAGGGGAGATTTAAACTAGGGTCCTTTATTTATATCCTTTTATTGATATTGTACTTTTGGGGTGTGCTGATTAAAACAGTTAGAGGGAACCAAACTCTTTCGCAAACTTTTGAAAGTTGGAAAAAGAACACTTTAAAAAGGCTCCATTTGATGTATTATTCACCACCAAGAATCACTTTTTTTCTCTTTTTTTTCAAGTTAGAATTATTGTTTCAAATATTACAAATTTGTTTTCAATAAAATCTCCCGTCATCAATCACCAAACAGGAGTACCAAATAGAATTACCAAATAAATTCTGACAAATCTATCATGGACTGAGTGAATGAAGTAGGTTGATTTCCAGGCCATATTACTTAAGTAGGTTACCCCTGTGGTGGCCTTAGATGAATCGACAAGTTTCTGGTTTTGTCTAGAGTTGAATACATATAACTAGATGCTGAAAGTTTGCGTAGACAGTAAACGATTTACATCATATTCCAATAAAATTTTAACTAGAGTGATTACGGGTAGCTCATCATCTCGACACATTAATTTCAGGCTAAATATGTGGTCCCTTTAGATATTACTGAGGACCGTAACATCTGCCTTAGCAAGATATGAATTAATACAAAATATGAACTACGGGGTCTCTGGAGATCGGAGTATCTACAGAGTCAGACTCACTGGAGATGATTCACTTTAGAGCCTAGATGATTACACTTAGGTAACCTAAGGCTCCATATTTAAGGTTTCTTGAGTTAATTTAAGCTTGAAATTTTATCTTACCGCTTAATGATCTTAGCAGAAACTTTGAATCATCCCTTTTGGACCATCGGATTTACCAGAAAATTCCCCACTCCCCTTTTCAATCCCTCATATCTAGAATCCACCACCAAGCAGCAGTATGAGTTCCCCAAATACGGGGAATCATCTCGAAATATGTGAGATATGATCTAAGTTTTGTTCCCGCTTTTATAAAATGTTATAATTCAAAAGCATGAGTGTTATTACATCTCGTGGTTTTATAACTTGTGTTAACTTAAGATTGCATTGACTTTATAGATTTTCACTGTTTTTCATTTGTTTTTTTGTGTATTTTAATATTATGAAAAAAAAAAAGAAAAAAAATTGACGCGTTGCCAGTTTTATGGTTTTTTTTTCTAATAAAAAAGATTGAAGTTTGATTTTTTTTTTTTTTTTTTTTTTTTTAACTTTTGAGAAGAGCAGATAGGATCTTGGCCTTTGTAGACCTTTATAAGGTGGTTTAGAACACTTTGAAAATATATAATTTAATAAGAACTAACTGATTTTGATGAATCAATTAGGAATTGTGTGAACATCTAAGTTGAGTTCTAGGTCGTTGTCGTTATGGTAGTGCATAGTGCCCAAATACGGCCCAAAAATGAATAAACGGGTTCTTGATCTTATCAGGAACAAACCTCATCATCCAATACTTGAATCATGAGGATAAATTTACTTTAGCCTCAGGCAAGAAATATACACATATGGTTTCATTTGTAGCATTTTGAAAACACAAAACAAAACAGATTGAATGATGGTGTCAACCTTTATAAAAGATTTAACAACCCTGGATATATTGTAGTAAAATTATTTTTGAATCCTCTTAACCTTACATTTTTGGTTCTTCAGAGGGAAGGGAGTAATGAGGCCGGTGCATATCAGCGTGTATTTGTCTCAGTTTTTCTCCAATCTACATTACTCAGATCAAATTTAGCAAATAATCATCCTCATAGTGTCCTGCACATATATGGAGCTACTGCAGCTCTACTGATTCCCTTGAGTACCAAAATCAGCTCCACATTTGACACCCTGAAGTTTTTGGATACTGGAATTAGGGACCTGCTGTACCTACTTTAGGTACGAAGGGGCCTGAGTCTGATAAAAAGCCAACTTGAGTAATACCGAATATTTTTAACTTGATATTGGACACCTTACCTTTTTAATTTTGAATTGGTTTTACTGTGTGTGGAGTTTAGATTGCTCGGCTAAGATAACCCTAAAAGGTAGCGCTGTGGCACAAGCAACAAAGTTACAAGAAGAAATTTTTCCTTCAAAACTTTTTCGTTCATTTAATTTTATCAGCCTCAAGGGTTTTGCATCATACTTTTAGAATATTGACATGTTTGCCAGTTCAAAACACTAGTGGAGCGGCCTAGAATTACACTTACTTGTGTTTAACCCTTGTCTTCCACACATACAAACTTTTGTAATACCCTTCTCATAGAGGATCGACCTGCGTATACCTCTGACTGTGGATACGCATTGCAGGCTAGGGGATCAAGTTAAAAAAAACAGTAGCTTTCTGCTGGAGATAGACTTATGAAGGTTTGCAGTCACTGTACTACTTATTTGCTAATTCATTTAATAAATCAAAGTTATTATAAATAAAATAAATACCCCATAACCGTTATGCTACAAAAAATATGGATTAAAAAAATTACTGAATTAAAAATAATAATGGATAAACAGAAACACAGAGGAAAAAAATGATAATAAGAAACCCAATTTTGCATAACTCATCAAAACACAACTCCATCCTATTCGCTTCTGTCCTCCCAAGCTCATCTTACCCTTCTTTCCATCCTTGCGTCCACAGCCAATCCTTTCTCCCCTAGTTAAAACAAATTGAAACAAAGTCATCAAATCAAAAAAGGAGCTATGGAAAGGGCATGATTCCGCCATTGCATTATGAATAATATCGCACTGCAGGGATCGAAATAAAGATAGAAAACCCCGGCACTGCATAAGCAGTGAGAACATTCCTCTCTGGATATAATCCACTGAGACCACGAAGCAAAAGCCATTCATAAACAAGACATTATTCTTTCTACATTGAACTTGATTGTCCTACAAATTTCCTGACTAGGGAATTTCCTGTCCAGAAGCTTTTTGAGGACTGGCTGACGAGACATGTTTCCAGAAAATTGCAATTTTGGACTGAATATGAAAAGCTTTAGTGGTATTCTGCTACTCGGCTTTATCTAATAGCGGAAAACGTCACATAAACTTGATGACGAATATCATATAATGCATTTCAGACCTGACCTAGAAATTTGCGTTAAATATAGTCAGTTTATAGATTTTAGATTAATGCAGTATGTTTATAAGCTCTTATTTGGTTTCTAAAACACATAGGGTATATTCCAGATACTTGCTTCCTAAAAAGATTGGTTACAAGACACGCAATTCTAAGGAACAGCTCTACACATGGCTGAAATGAAGAGGTAAGTTAAAAAAAGAGAAAAAATGGCCACAGATTCTCAATTTTTCTTGGAGGAAATACCTTGTTAATGAGCATAATTTATCTAAGAAGAAGATGGTATCCAAACATACAAAGCGCCAAAAAAAAACTGGTGAATTGTTTGAAAACTAATGGATTTTTTAATCAATCAGACTTTTGTGTTTTTGGGGATGAGAGGAAGTAAAATGCAATAGTTCGAATTAAGATGGAAAAAACCGTAGTTTAACATTGTTGCACACCAAACTGCTACAGATTAAGGTTTAGGTTACCTGTATAATTGTTAGTAGGATGTTTTTATGCTCTTCTACAGTTGCATAAACGAAACACGACGATATTTATACCGCCTTATAACTGAGCATAAATTCTGTTTATCTGCCGAATTACATTTTTAAAACTGTTGTGTATGGTTTTCTAGATTGAAAATATGTTGAAGGTGGAAAAAAGGACAAAATTCCTATTTTTTGAGCAAGTTCTGATCTTTCCCCCACAAAAAAGTCATATTACTATCAAAATTCTAAACACGTAAATGGATAGAACTGAGACTGATGAATCTAATGATGGAAGTATATTATCCTTTTGGATCCAGTTACAGCTGCAGTCTTGTCACAAAATTGCTTCTTTCAGAAGGGTCAACGAAAAATAAAAAGCAATCAATAAACTTCACATCAGGGAATGATGTTTATTATGTGTGTGTGTGTGTGTGTGTGTGTGTGTGTGTGTGTGTGTGTGTGTGTGTGTGTGTGTGTGTGTGTGTGTGTGTGTGTGTGTGTGTGTGTGTGTGTGTGTGTGTGTGTGTGTGTGTGTGTGTGTGTGTGTGTGTGTGTGTGTGTGTGTGTGTGTGTGTGTGTGTGTGTGTGTGTGTGTGTGTGTGTGTATGTGTGTGTATATTTATGTATGTATCAGAATACATTTAATTCTTAGAGTCTAAAGTATAGGCTATATTTTATGTCCTGTAAAAAGTTATCTCCTGCAAGAATGTTTCCTTTTGCTCAAATGCTGTTACTGTCAAAGCATCCCATTGAGAAATATTTTGGATGGGGAATGATAAATTTCATATACAAGTTTTTGTTTTAATTCAGGCAGTGTTTTCAGCTGAGATAAACCCAGCTTTTAAAATGGTTCTACAAGAAAAATATACAGAAAAATGATTTATCAACAGAAAGTCACCAAGTCCAAAGATGACGCTGTTATCGAACAAGCTTTGTACAAATACCTATGATTATGTAACAATTTGCAACAATATATATAATAACATACGATAAGATAATATTGAGTAACCAAAACCTATCGTAAGCTAAGGAAGGGCCAATATGTTTCTTATATTAATTAAAGAATAAAAAAGGGAAACCGAAAGAAAAAATAATAAAAACTAGAAAAAAAATCAAAACTAATTGAAATAAAATGTGTTTTATATGAAATAAAGCAATATAATTAAAACAGTTTAGTAAAATATAAACTAAACAAATATGGAATTTAAAAATTGATAAATTAAACTTTACACAATGAGTGTTAAAAGCCTAAGCAAAGAACAGAGGGAGATAAGATCTACTTATCCAACAGATCTATTTTGCAACAGAAACTGCTTTGTGTGGAAAGTTTGATCGAGTGAAAAGGGAAATTTTTGTTGAGGGAGAACGAGAAAGGAAAGGTTTAAGGAGGGGAAAGGCATGGAAAAGCAAATTTTAATTGAGGCAGAACGAGAAAGGAAAGGTTTAAGGAGGGGGATGACGAGGAAAAAGCAAATTTTTGGGGCTTGTGGAAGGCACAATTGGTGAAATATGAGCAAATTTCAATTCTTCTTTCCTTAAAGGCAGCTATAATGGCCCTGGGAAGATGTAATGGACTAGCCCCTCATTAAAGATTATTCTTTGGCATGTTTTTGGACTGCCTTTATTTAGTCAGAAAAAAATTGAAGGTACCAGGATGCAAAATAGGGCAGGTGCTCTCAAGAATTTGGGACTTAAAAGAAAGGAAAATTCTCAAGCAATGTGATTTGGGACATTTAAACCTTTAAAAAAAATTACACCAACCGATGATCTCTTATGACACGCTATTATAAAACATGAAATTTACCTAAATGGTCTCTGCCCAGAATAGTGGCACCACCTTCCCAGACTAAAATCTCTCTTGGACCATCATATGACGGACTTTCATCGTCAACGCCAGTAACAGATACATCAATCCGCGCAGGTGCACTTTCTTGAGACCCTGCTTTTGCCACAATGACGAAATGATCTGAAAGCTTTTCACTGCCGTCGTGAATATACTATGAAAAAGAAAAATGAAAGATTGATACTTTTATATAACTTAAAATAATTATCTGCTGAGTCATATCTGTGTATTCGTACCAGAACCAGTTTTACTTAGGTAATGTGCCAGCTACCAGAAGATAGAAACTGGGTTCTGATTTCAGATAAAGTAACCTCTTTAATTTTTGGAGGGAGGGATGCTCCAAATTACCCTCAGGGATTAGCTCCCTCCACTGTTCACTCTTTGTGCAGGTAAAACGAGTATTCCTCAATGAATAATACTATATTAATGATGTTATAGAATATTGGCTATTTAAATTGTAGGTATACACTGTTTTTGGTTGATGGGGTTCATATTATAGGCTAATTGACGCTCTCTATAGACTGCTATAGAACAAAGTTCGGTAGAAACCCTCAAAAGAACTGAAAACTTAATATTTCGCTAAGAAATATTAAGAAAAATTAGTATTTTCGTTGTAGGCAGCACACTGATAAGACACAGTTGTTTGATATATGGCACGTTGTTAGAACGAAAATACACTGTTATAGCTTTTGTTAGTTTATTAAATAAGAAAAACAAGTTTTTTTTAACTTTAAGTAAGGAGCAACGTTTAAACTTAAAACGCACAGCAATTATTACGTATATGAAGGGGGTCACTCTTCGTCAATACCTCGCTGTTTTTATGCTAAAGTTCGAACTTTGCTAAAGTTCCCAATTCTTTAAAAATGACTCCTGAATTACAAAGGCTGTTTAATTAGAATAAATAGCACTTTTAAAAGTACCATAAAAAATTAGCATAAGGAGCGAGGTATTGACGAGGGGGCAACCCACATTTTTTTATTTAATTTCTGATCGTTCTCTAAAAAGGTGGGAAATCCAGTTCAACCTCCATATAAAATTCCCTTCCCCATGAAAAATTCCTCCATGGAAAGATCTTCCAAAATATCGCTCCTTATTTACAGTTCGCTATCACGAACTGTGGGAAAAAGTTTTTTCCGCAAAAGAAGTTTTTTTTAAAGAAAATTAAAGAATTCCACTAAGCTTAAGACGAGAAGAAATAAACTAATGCTACTACTACTACAACTACTAACAGCTCACTGCAACACCAAATCGTCTGAGGCCAACACAGTTGCGCACGCTTCTCCCCCTTACCAATCTATTCTAAGCTTCCGTCTTCACATCCTCCCAATAAATTCCAGTTTATTTTAAATCCTTTCTTACGACCTCATCCCACCCCATTTGAAAGGGGGAACCTGCTGTTGGTTTTACCCTAGATGCATGACCTATCAACCCTAAATGCTTCTGTTTGTTTAAACTGGAATCGATTTCTTACTGCAATTTCTGTTTGTTTTGGGTTTCAATTATTTATTGATAATGGTTTATATTAGTTTTCAACTTGAATTAATATTTGAGTTTATTTTTGCTTGTCTTAGGCATAAAAGCTCTTTACTTTTCATTGGAAAACCCCTTTATGGAAAAAAGTTTTTTTTAACTAATTTCAGTTTTTTTTATTAATATAATCTTTTATTGGTTAATAAAAGGAATATCTGTAAAAATATATCCAGTTTTTGTCCTTAATAACTAGGATCTTGCTTCTATAGGGCTGAGCCGTTCTCAATATTATTATCTTAAAATTACAAATATTGATAAATGTTTGAAATAAATATGGTTGCAGTCGTCGCTGCAACCATAATCAAGTCGTAGTAGTAGCAGTCGTAGTAGCGGTAGTCGTAGTCGTAGTAATAGTAGTAGTAGTAGTTTTCGTAATAGTAGTAGTCACAGTAGCAATAGTATTAAAAGTAGTAGTCGTAGTAGTAGGAGCAATAGTAGTCGTAAAACCAGTCCTAGTAGTAATAGTAGGACTGTCGTAGTAATAGTAGTATTTAAATTGTATATTTTGGTTTGTTCAACAATCCCGTTAACATTCTCTGAAAGATTCAAATTAAAACCCAAAGCCATTCCTATGATACTTCTAATATACCCTTCTGACAACCTGCAGGCACATAGTTTGTTTTGATTTAGTCAAACATCTTTCTTACCATTCCCTGAAAATTCCCCCTTAATACCCTCAGTCTTATCGGAAAAGAAAGATCAAACATGCCCCCCTTTCTCAACAACAAAGCCTTTATGTAAACAATGGGTTTCTTGCAGAGCTTACAGCCCTTTCCTATGGGGGTTTTGCTATCCCCGAGGCATGATTATTAGACCATTCGAAAATTTTGAACAAAAGGGCCATCTATAAATTATTACTAGAGGGAGGAGGGCACATAAAAGGGGGCGTGAGAGGGGGGATGGTTACCTTCCAATTACTTTTTACTTTTAAAATGGGTACTTGAACATACAATTTCCAATCGAATATAGTCCCCTCCAAAGTTATTATGACATCTCCGTCCTCACAAGGTAGCTTAGGGGAAAACAATATGAGAAAATAATACTTTGAAGCTTTATGGTTCTTCACTTAGGTTACGTTATTGCACTGGCTATGATCTTTTTAGAAACTGAATAAGCAGAAAGAATTTGTTTCCTAACATTAATTCGTACCTCTAGAAATAATAGAAGCTTTCAGTCTCGAGGCAGTAGCATTGGCACACCAAGGGTAAAATTTCCGGAGTTTCCTAACTATTTAGAAAATATTTCACAACTAATATGTACGGCTGATAAATTAAGAATTTTGCTTGTGACAAATTCATTGTTCATCAATAAAGCGCCAAATTTCTTTCGTATTCTTACATTTAAATAGCTATTGTAGCACTTAAATATGAACTTTTACTTACTTACTTAAAGCTCTTGCTCAGCAGCGTCGCCAGCGTAGAGGGAACCAGTCGTCAGCGCCGTCAGTCTTCTCCAGAGTGGTTGGTTCAGGGCGAGGGTTGTCACTTCAGCCGGGTTGATGTTTCTGGAGGTGAGCCGATCACGGATGACGTCCGCCCATCTGGTGCGTGGTCTTCCCCTAGGACGCCTCCAGCCATTTGTAGCTGGGTCGAAATCGAAGATGAGCCGGGCGGGTGTTTGGCCAGGCAGACGGAGCAGATGACCATACCAACGCAGCGAGCGAGACTCAAGCTGCTCGGACAGGGGTGGGAGTTTGAAGGACCTGAGGATTTCCGAATTTCGTACCCTGTCGGGCCATCGGGAGCGTTCGATTTTTCGGAGGTATTTCGTCTGGATGGCATCTACCTTTAGCATCTTTGTCTGAGTCAGCGACCTAGTCTCGCGAGAATAAAGCATGAAACTGGGAACCTAGGAAGAGTATATTCGAGCTTTGATGAGACAGTTGATCTGGAGTTTATGGAAGACTGTTTTTAGATGGCAACCGAACAAATAGTTCTCTTTTGCCGCTCTTGATGATATTTCGGCTTCTAGGCCTCCGTTTGAGCAAACAATTGAACCAAGGTAGGTAAACTGCTTGACTACCTCTACAGTCTGGCCACAAATTTCCAGAGATGACAGGGGGTTGGACGGCGTTTTCTCAACGGGCATTATCTTGGTCTTCGACCAATTTATTTTCAGACCGAATTTCTCAGCGGCAGAGGCCAGTGTTTCCAGTGTAGTTTTGAGGTCACTAATGTTTTCGCATATTAGCGCCACGTCGTCGGCAAAGTCGACGTCTGAAAGAACTCTTACAGCAAAGCCTATGCCAAACGGCTGCACCTGCTGTGTTTTATTCAGGATGTGGTCTATTACACAGTTAAAGAGATCAGGTGCAGCGGCACATCCTTGCCGGACACCATTTTTAATTTTGAAATATCCAGAAGGCCGTCCATTTACGATCACCGCACTTTCAGTGTTATTATACAGCTCTTTGAGGAGACGGACTATTTTCGTGGGTACGTCAGAAGACTGGAGGATTAGCCATAGTGACTGCCTATCGACAGTGTCGAAGGCAGATCGAAAATCGACAAAGGCAATGTACGCCTTCCTCTTATATTCAAGAGTTTTCTCTACTAGCTGTCTAATCATATGGATTTGCTCGGTGGTGGACCTGCCTGGCATGAAGCCAGCTTGCTGGGGGTGACGCAGGGCATAAAGGTATCTTGTTGCCCGTTTGAAAAGCAGCATAGCGAAGAGCTTTCCAGGAACTGAGAGTAAAGTTATGCCACGATAATTGATACATTCTGCTTTGCTCCCATTCCTCTTGTAGATTGGCACAAGTAGGCCCTTCTTCCAGTCTGAGGGGATTTTTTCAGAGTGCCACACAAAGTTAAACAGCATTTGTAGCCAGAGGATCATGGCTGGACCCCCATTTTTAAGGAATTCCGATGTTAGGCCACATATTCCTGGCGCTTTGATATTCATTAGCTTGCGGGTGGCAGCTTTTATCTCCTCCGCTGTAAATTCAGGACCATCAGGAGCAGGTATGGTAGTAGCCGCAGCAGCTGCTAGCTCATGGTCCGTCTGGTCTGGTGGATCTGAGTTGAGCAGTTTCTCAAAGTGGTCCTCCCACTGGCGGAGGCATTGTGATTGGTCGTAGATATTCTCACCGCTAGCGTCTCGAAGGTATGGCGTATTTTGAGTGTGCTGACCTGACAGCTCACGAAAAATCTTGTAGGTGGCTCCACTGTCCTTTTTTTGGCGGCCTCTTGCAGTTCGGATGCCTTGCTGTCAATAAAAGCCTTGCGGTCTTTATGCAACATGGAATTGTGCTCTTTGTTTAGCAGTCTGTATGTAGCCATGTCCCCGCCAAGACGTGCTTCTCGCCTGAGGTCTATGATGGCAAGGGAGTGATTACTCATCCAGTCCTTTTTCTTCCGTTGCCTCATTCCAACAACGTCAGTTGCTACCGCAAGAGTATTCTCTTTGAAGGACTTCCATGCAACTTCACTATCATCGCATTGGCCAAGGACCTCAAATCTGTTGGATATCTCCACATGGTACCGCTCAGCCAGAGCGGGGTCCTGTTGGATGCGACCGGCATCAATTTTCCGAGAAGACTGGCTGTTCTTCATAGCTTTGAGGCGCAGCTTAATTTTGGCTGCTACCAGCCGGTGGTCGGTGTTCCCGAGCTCGGCGTCACGGTAGGTGCGGCAATTCTGGACAGACGACAGCCATCGTCGACGTACGATGATGTAGTCGAGCATCTTCTTTGTTGATCCATCATTGCTATACCAGGTGTACTTGGCTATACTTGGTCTCTAGAACCATGTGTTTGTAATCGTTAGATTGTGGGCCAGACAACAATTCAGCAGCCTCTCTCCATTATCGTTTAGGCTATCCACTGTAGCAGGTCCAACAGCGAGATCCCACAGGCCTGATTCGTTTGAAACACTTGCATTCAAGTCTCCTAGGAGGAGGAGGTAGTCATGGGGAGGTACAGAAGATAGTTCAGAACTAAGCAGGTTATAGAAATCGTCTTTGTCTTCTTCATCAGCGTCGTTTGTGGGAGCATAGCACGTAATGACAGTTATTTTGCCGTGCTTCCCATCCAGTCTTGCGGTCAGGAGTCTAGGCGATACTGGTTTGGATGACAGGAGGGCCCTACGTGCAGCACTGTTCAGTACTAGGCCAACGCCTCCTCTTCTTTGGCTACCGCCAGACCACAGCAATGTGCGTCCTTCACCTATGTCCTCTTCACCATGTCCAGGGAGGTGTGTTTCGGTGACTCCAGCTCTTGTGACTTTATATTTTTTTAGTTCTTTTGCTAAAAGAAGCTTCGAACCGGGTTGGTTCAGCGTCAGGACGTTCCAGGTGGCCACATTGGTGCCACCTTGGTCAACAATGTTCAGAGGGGATTTTCCTTGGGCGGTCCGAGGTCGATACGGGGTTTGAGATTATATATCCGAGGCTGAATTTCTGGTTCCATTCGTAGCAATAGAAGTTTCAGGAGGAGGGCTGCCAACCCAACCGTCCCTAGATGCATTTGGTTCTCTGGTGGCTAGCCAGGTATCCAGAGGCACGTGGAGGTCGTTCTTCATGCGCCAATTTGCATGGGAACTAACTCCGGACGAGCATCATTAAATATGAACGCTAAATTATAATACTTTATCAATCAGAAAAGAAACAGAAAATGAGAGAAAAAAGTTACTTTTCAAATACGCTTACAAAATGTGGCCCGAATGAGTTTACAAATCTGTTTGTACGGCATTTAATGGATTGTAGTTTATTGTGATGTCTAGTAATTTTTCTGATCTGTACAGGTGGGATGAAAATAGATCGGTGTTTCTCGTTTGCTAATAGCGTTTTCCCAAATTTCATTGTTAAATCATGTCTTCGAGTGAATAATTTGGGGAAGAAATTATAACAATTTTTATATAGAAAAGAAATTATTACCTTTTTCAAGGTCTGGTTCCTACTGCAAAGTATCTTATTTTAGTTGGGGATTAGTTTTAAAAACTTTTTTTTACAAAGCAAAATTTTCAAAGAAAAGTAAAGAGCTCCAGTAAACCAAAATAAGCAGAAATAAAGTCAAATAATCTTCCAAGCGTAAAACTAACATATTTCACTATGAATAAATAAATGAAACCCAAAACGAACAGAAATTACAATAAATAACTAAGTCAAACTCAAAAGTGACTAAAAAATAACATGAGTAGGGATGACAGCCCCCCTGATATCTCAAGACCTGATTATAATTTGCACTTTACAGAAAAAAAAAGTAAATGTCGTGGATTGTTAGTTTAATATGCTTATACTGTTATTTATTTCTTAAAGTTTTAATGTTTTTTTAATTATTAAAGTTAAAAAAGTGAAAACATTTAAGGTGAATTTTGTTAAATCACTTGAGAAAATTTAGTTTCATAGGAAAGAGGCTGACACTATAAAAAAATATTCTGCATTTCCTAATTGAATTAACAAAACAAAAACTCTTGACTTCTAAAAGACTTTCTGAGCCCATAAACAAAAAGAAGATTAGGTATTAGTTAAATTTCATCATCAATGGGACTTTGTCCCTTATGTAGAAATTAGCAAAAATTTTCGATTTAAGAAGGCAACCCCAACACCCAGAACATTTTTGCCCCTTTGACTGGAAATATTGTAAATTATCCTAAGAGCACAGTTTGAGTAAGTGTCTTGTTATGATTTGTGAATCTCTATCACTAGCAATTCAGTTAATATTATATAGAAGGATATAAATAATTGAGAACTTGAAGGAGATAAAAATGTTATAGAAACATAACAGTAAGAATTTAAATTTTGTTATACGCGAATAAAGGGTTTTTAGTTATGAACGAATAGCTGAAAATGAAAAAACTGAAATGACAAAAAGAGTGGCAATCGGGTTAAATATGTATTTACCTTGGGTACTGGGTAAGGTGATGGAAACACTAAATGCTGATATTATGAAAAGGCTCAGTTTATGAAATTCAGGAATTATTGGAACAGGACTTGATTTTGATAAAATAAAGTCAAAACAACAAGATTGTAACCAACACGATTTACAAGTCCAAGAAACGAAAAGGAAACGCATATATATGAAGATGTATTTTTATTCTATATAAAGAAAGGGGTAGAATTTGAAATAATTAAAAGTTCCTCATCAGACAGGGACCGAGAAAAACTGAAAGAGATCCGAATTCTAAAGATTATGCTCAGAGCGTTTTTCGAAAGAAAAATATAGCGTAGAAAATGATGCTTAGAAACGTGTTCACGAATCAGTTTAGTAAGAACGCCATTCTTCGAAAAAAGAAAATGAAAAACAAAGTCAAAATCAGTCATAATGGTATTATCTACATATTAAACAAAAAAAAAAGTTTTTTTTACTGAAAGTAAGGAGCGACATTAAAACTTAAAACGAACAGAAATTATTCCGTATTTGAACGGGGCTGTCCCCTCTTTGACGCCTCGCTTTTTAGGATAAAGTTTTTATTGTTTTAAACAATAAAGTTGTATGACAGATTCAAACTTTAGCCTAAAGAGCGAAGCGTTGAGGAGGGAACAGCCCCTTTCATATACGGAATAATTTCTGTTCGTTTTTAGTTTTAATGTCGCTCCTTACTTTCAGTTAAAAAAACTTACTTTCAGTTTAGTTCTTATTTAATTTCTGAACATTTTTTATTAATACAGGTTTGAATTTGGCTCACTGTACATGAATAATCAAAACTAAATTTGCAATTTTTTTTTTTTTTTGGCTAAATGGTTTTCTCGAAATTTTGTTCTGACGTAACTTACGAATTAACTTACGTAACGAATTTCTGTGTTCGTACGTTTTTTATTAGCATAAATTAGGTAGTTTGCCACCTAGTCAATACCTCACTCTTTACGCTAAAGTTCGAATTTTGTTCGAATGACAGACCCCTGAATCATAAAGGCCGGTTAATTGGAATAGATAGCTCTTTTGGAAGTACTAAAAAAAACTTTAGCGTAAAGGGCGAGGTATTGACAAGAGAGCGAACCCCCTCAAATACGTAATGATTCGTTTTGATATGATTGTCATATGATTTTTCGTCAATGATTGTCATATACACTGTTAGTTTTAAATTTTATGTTGCTCCTTACTTTCACCAGAAATAATTTTTTTTTTTTTCTGACCGTTTTAAAAATAATCCATATAATCCCATCCCCCAATGAAACATCCTCCATGGAAATATCTTCCCCCGTAACTCCCTTCTCCAACCCACCAGAAATAAGTCCCTCCTGAAACGTCTGTGTACTTCCCATTAACCAATACTATATGTAAACAATGGGCAAAGTTCGTAACTTGCAGCCCTTCCCCCGGGAAGTTTGGGGGATTAAGTCATCCTCAAAGACATATTTATTACATTGTCGACTATGCTCATAAAAATGGCTATCTCAAAATTTTGATTGGGTGAATTCGGGAAAAAAATAAGCGTGGGAGGGGGTTAAGTTGCCCTCCAATTTTTTGTCACTTAAAAAAGGCACTAAAGCTTTTATTTTCTGTTTGAATGAGCCCTGTCACGATATTCTAGGACTATTGGATCGATAGGATCACCCCTGGGAAAAAAAAAAATAATAAAAATACAAAATTCCACATTTTTGCAGAGAGGGGCTTGAAACTTCTATAGTAGGGTTTTCTGATACGCTTAATCTGATGGTGTAATTTTCATTAAAGTTTTTTGACTTTTATGGGTTGTTTCCCCTTTTTTCGAAAATAAGGCAAATTTTCTCAGGCACGTAGCTTTTGATGGGTAAATCTAAACTTACTGGAACTTATATACTTGAATCAGCATAAAATTCTGATTCAATTGATGTATTTATTGGTACCAAAGTTCCCGTTTTTTTTTTATTTCGGTTACAATTGAGCCGGGTCGCTCCTTACTTACAGTTCGTTACCACGAACTGTTTGATATAATGCCACATAAATAAAATATTTTATCAATAGAAATATGTGCCAGTTGTCTGGAGTATGTTGTCTAGTCTAATTTCTTCTTTGATTTGATAATTTAAATTAATAGGGAACAAAATATAGAAAAAAAAGGAGTAAATAAAAGACTTTCCGACATTTTATTTCCATTCTCTTAGAGTTTTTACTTATATTTCAGATGTTTGTTGGGAAAAGAAATTCCAAGGTTTGGATATTCTCTGGGGATTATTGCAATCATGGAATTTTTTCTCCGTTTTGGAAGTCATGCAGAATTTGATTATGTTATTTACCAAGAATTTGGAACTGCTTTGGGGGCAATAAAAGCAAAGTGTGGATACAAAAGGCTGCCAAGTATGCAAGGTTACATAAATAAATACGGTATAATTATCAGAACAAAAAAGAAGTCATACTACATGATCAAACAGTTCGTGGTAACGAACTGTAAGTAAGGAGCGACCCGGCTCAATGGTAACCGAAACTCTAAAAAACGGAATTTTAATACCGATAGATGCATCAAAAGAATCAAATTTTAATTTTGATTTAAAATATATAAGTTTCATCAAGTTTAATCTTACCTGTCAAAAGTTATGCGCCTTAGAAAATTTGGCTGATTTTCGAAAAAAGGGGGAAAGACCCTCTAAAAATTATAGAACCTTAATAAAAATCACACCATCATATTCAGCGTATCAGAGAACCCTACTGTAGAGGTTTCAAGCTCCTATCTACAAAAATGTGGAATTTTCCATTTTTTTGCCAGAAGAAAGATCACTGATGTGTTTTTTTTTGTTTTTTTTCCCCAAGGGTGATCGTATCGACCCAGTGGTCCCAGAGTATCGTGGGAGGGCTCATTGGAACGGAAATTAAAAGTTCTAGTATCCTTTTTAAGTGACAAAAAAAATGGAGGGCAACTAGGCCCCCTCCCACGCCCATTTTTTTCCCAAAGTCACCCGATCAAAATTTTGAGATAGCCATTTTGTTCAGCATGGTTGAAAATATTATAAATATGTCTTTTAGGATGAGTTAATCCCTCAAAGCCCCCAGGGGGAGGGCTGTAAGTTATGAACTTTACCCAATGTTAACATATAGTATTGGTTACTGGGAAGTATACAGACGTTTTCAGGGGGACTTTTTTCTGGTAGTGGGGGGTGGGGGTGGTTCGGGGTTTATATGGGAGGATCTTTTCATGAAGCAAGTTTTCATGGGGGAAGGGACATTGCTATGAAGGGGGCGCCAGATTTTCCATCATTATTTTTAAAAAAAATAAGAAATTAAATATAAAACAACAAGTTTTTCAACTGAAAGTAAGGAGCAACATCAAAACTTAAAACGAACAAAAAAATATTAGCTATATGATTGGGTTCACATTCTAGTCAATGCCTTGCTCTTTAAGCCAAAGATTTTTTAGTACTTTCATAAGAGCTATTTATTCTAATTCACGGCCTTTGTGATTAAGGGGTCAGTTTTTAAGAATTGGAACAAAATTTGAACTTTAGCGTCAAGAGCGAGGTATTGACTAGGGGGCAAACCCCCTAATATACGTATTAAAAATATATGAATTTAGAAGTTCGTTACGTAAGTTAATTCGTAAGTTACGTATATTTATTACTAATAAAAACGTTCGTTTAAGTTGGGCGCAAAACCCCTATGCCTTCCCAAGGCCAGAACAAAATTTGCACTTTACTGAAATAAAAAACAAATGAATGTCAATTGTCAGTTTAATATACATATACTGAAATTTAGTAATCAAAATGTTAATATTATTTGATTTATAAAAGTTATAGTAAAAACATTTATATTTTTTCAGTAAAGTGCAAATTTTGTTCTGGCCTTGAGATCCTCTAAGACCAAATTTCCAGAACTTTCAACTACGTTAAACAAAATGGCTATCTCAAAGTTTTTATTGGATGTATTTGGGGAAATGGTGGGCGTGAGAGAGACGGTAGTCCCTCTCCAATCACTTTCAACTATTAAAAATGGCCCTAGCCCTATCAATTTCCAATCAAATGAGCCTTTTTGAAGTTTCTACGAAAAAACTTTCAATACAAATCTTATATGCCCCAGGGCATTACTTACAACCCTTGCCCTGAGTGATGGGGGGGTATCATTATCAAAGACTGAATTTCCAGGACTTTCTACTACATTGAACAAATGGCTATCTGAAATTTTGACAGGATTTATCTGGGGGAATTGTGGGAATGAGAGGGGGATTAGTTACCCTCAAATAACTTTCAAATGGAAAAAAAGGAAGTAGCCTTCTCACTTTCCAATTGAGTGAGCCCCTTTTTAAGTTTTACGACAACTCTATCTATAAAAACATTATATGCCCCCAGGGCAGAAATTACAGCCTTTGCCCTTGGGGCTCTGGGGGGTTTGTCATCCTTAAATACATAATCTCCAGAACTTTCAACTGCGTTGAACAAAATGGCTATCTCTAAACTTTGATTGAATATTTTTGGGTAAATGGTGGGCGTAAGAGGGGGGTTAAATACTTTTCACTCACTTTCAACTATTAAAAAGGGCAATTTCAATTTCCAATCAAATGAGCCCTTTTTCAAATTTCTATAACAACTTTCTATATAAGCCTTATATGCCCGCAGGACATAACTTACAACCCTTGCACTGAGGGTTCTGAGGGGGTTATCATCCTAAAAGACCTAATTTCAAGAACTTTGAACTACGTTGAACAAAGAATCTTTCCGTGGAGGATGTTTCTTTTGGGTAAGGGACATTTCTATGGAGGGGCACCGGATTTCCAAGCATTATTTAAAAAACGATAAGAAATTAAATTAAAAAAAAACAAGTTTTTTCAGCTGAAAGTAAGAATCAACATTAGAACTTAAAATGAACAGAAATTACTACGTATATGAAGGTGTTCTCCCTCAAGTCAATACCTCGCTCTTTACGCTACAGTTTTTTTTAGTGCTTTCAAAAGAGCTATCTATTCTAATTAAAAGGCCTTTGTGATTTAGGGGTTTGTGAATAAATTTTTTTTTAAACTTTTAACGTAAAGAGCGCGGTATTGACTAAGGGGAGGACCCCATCATATACGTAATAACATATACGTAATAAAAAAAAAACAATAAAACAAAACAAGCGATACGGCTCAATAGTAATCGAAACTTTTAAAAACGGAACTTTGATGTCAATAAATGTATCAAAAGAATGGCTTATAATGCTGATTCTAAATATATGAATTTTATTAAGTTTAGTATTACTCATCAAAGGCTACGAGCCTCAGGAAACTCACCTGATTTTTTAAAGAGGGGGAAACATCCCCTACAAGTGAAAGAATTTTAATGAAAATCACACCGTCACATTCAGCGTATCAGAAAACTCTATTACATAGGTTTCAAGCTCATATCTGCAAAAATCTGCAATTTTGTATTTTTTGCCAGGAGAAAAATATACGAATATAGAAGTTCGTTAGGTAAGTTAATTTTTAAATTACGTCAGAATAAAATTTAGAGACAGCCATTTAGCAAAAGAAAATTAAAATTCTTATGCAGATTTTGTTTACTTATTCAATGACGGTGAGCCAAAATAAAAGCTGCATTAACTAAAAAACTATCAAAAATTAAATAAAAAAAAACAAGTTTTTTAAACTGAAAGTAAGGAGCGACATTAAAACTTAAAACGAACAAAAACTATTCCGTATATGGAAGGGGCTTTCCCCTCCTCAACGCCTCGCTCTTTACGCTAAAGTTTGACTCTGTCTCACAACTTTATTTTTTAAAACAATAAAAAACTTTAGTGTAAAGAGCGAGGCGTTGAGGAGGGGAAAGCCCCTTCCATAAGAATTCTAGCATAAGAATTCTAGTATAAGAAACTAGAATAAGAAAACAACACTAAAATCAGAACAAAGCTTGGAACCAGGTTTAAAGAAAAAAAAGTTTTAACCGAAAGAGAATATATGCCAATTTTCATTCAAAGTTAAGACAGGGATAGATCCCTGATCTCACCAGATTCTTCTCCCCTTAAAAAACAAGAAACAGTTGAAGATTAAAACTTGTAAAAACTGTCATTTGCCCTTCTATGGGCTATAAACTCATTTCCAAAAATTGGCTAGGTCTAAAATTCAACATTACTTTTGTTGTCTATAAACCAAAATGGAGACTGTAGGCAGATCATATTAAATATGCATATCTGCAGATTCTCTCCACCTTAAGAAAAACGCAAGTGGTAGATTTAGAAAAATCAAAACACCTTTCCTGGCTCTTAGTTCGTCTAAACATCATTCATAAAAAGGGTGATATCCAGCTTTTAGGAAAAACTTTTGTAAGTAACAAATCAGAGCAGTGGTGGATCCAGAGGTCAAAGGGGTGTGCAGCCCCCCCCCCTAACATAGTCTAAAGTGGTGTAATTTACTTAATTAAAGTAAGTTTGCGTTAATTAAACTTGCTCCTAACGCAATTTTATCGGATCAACCTGTTTTGCGCCCCCCCCCCCTTCCCTAAAAAAAAAACTTGATACAACCTTGAATCAGAATAGAATTTTGGCAGATGATTCTAAAAATTCCTGTCTATGGATTCACTTCTCCTCCTTAAAAAGTAGAAATACGAGAATTGAAACATCTCCTAAAGCCTTCATATAGGATGTAGATGCGTATCTAAATCTTTTCTACATAGTATAACTTTCTACAGCACTGATAGTGCAGCCAGTCCTTATTTTAATTAAATACAAAAACAGGTTTTTTTAACTGAAAGTAAGGAACGACGTTAAAACTTAAAACGAACGGATATTATTCCGTATATGAAAGGGGCTGTCCCCTCCTCAACGCCTCACTCTTTACGCTAAAGTTTTTTATTGTTTTAAAAAATAAAGTTGTGAGAAAGAGTCAAACTTTAGTGTAAAGAGCGAGGTGTTGCGGAGGGGACAGCCATTTTCATATACGGAATAATTTCTGTTCGTTTTAAGTTTTAATGTCACTCCTTACTTTCAGTTTAAAAAACTTGTTTTTTTTTATATTTAATTTCTGATCGTTTTTTAGTTAATGCAGCTTTGATTTTGGCTCACCGTCATTGAATAAGTAAACAAAATTTGCATACAAATTTTACTTTTCTTTAGTTAAATGGAAGTCTCTAAATTTGGTTCTGACGTGATTTACAAATTAAATTACGTAACGAACTTCTATATTCCTATATTTTTCTTCTGGCAAAAAATACAAAGTTGCAGATTTTTGCAGATATGAGCTTGAAACCTATGTAATAAGGTTTTCTGATACGCTGAATCTGAAGGTGTGATTTTCATTAAAATTCTTTCACTTGTAGGGGATGTTTTCCCCCCTCTTTAAAAAATCAGGTAAATTTTCTCAGGCTCGTAGCCTTTGATGAGTAATACTAAACTTAATAAAGTTTATATATTTAGAATCAGCATTATCGGCCCATTCTTTTGATACATTTATTGACATCAAAATTCCGTTTTTAAAAGTTTTGATTACTATTGAACCGTATCGCTTGTTTTTTTTTATTTTTTTTTTACGTATATCTTATTACGTATATGAGGGGGTTCTCCCCTTAGTCAATACCACGCTCTTTACGTTAAAAGTAAAAAAAATTAAATTCACAAACCCCTGAATCACAAAGGCCGTTTAATTAGAATAGACAGCTCTTTGAAAGCACTAAAAAAACTGTACCATAAAGAGCGAGGCATTGAATTGGGGGAGACCCCCCTCAGATACGTAATAAGTTCTGTTCGTTTTAAGTTCTAATGTTGCTTCTTACTTTCAGTTGAAAAAACTTGTTTTTTTTTAATTTAATTTCTGATGGTTTTTAAAATAATGCTTGGAAATCCGGCGCCCCCTTCAAAGAAATGTTGCTTACCCCAAAGAAACATCCTCCACGGAAAGATTCTCCATGGTAACCCCCTCCTCCAGCCTCCCTCCCATCAGAAAAAAATCCTTCCTGAAAATGCCTGTATACTTCCCAATAACCAATACAATATGTAAGCAATGGGCAAAGTTCATAACTTGCAGCCCTTCCCCTGGGAACTCTGGGGGATTAGGTCATCCTAAAAGACATATTTATTAAAATTTTCGACTATGCTGAGCAAAATGGCTATCTCAAAATTTTAATTGGGTGACTTTGAGAAAAAAATGAGCGTGGGAGGGGGCCTAGTTGCCCTCCATTTTTTTTGTCACTTAAAAAGGGCACTAGAGCTTTCAATTTCCGTTCCAATGAGCCCTCCTACGATATTATATGACCACTGGCTCAATGCGATTACCCCTGGGAAAAAAAATTATATAAACACGCATCCGTGATCTTTGTTCTAGCAAAAAATGGAAAATTCCCCATTCTTGTAGATAGGAGCTTGAAACCTCTACAGTAGGGTTCTCTGATACGCTGAATATGATGGTGTGATTCTCATTAAGGTTCTATAACTTTTAAGGGGTCTTTCCCCCTTTTTTCGAAAATCAGCCAAATTTTCTCAGGCACGTAACATTTGATGGGTAAGATTAAAATTGATGAAACTTATATATTTGAAATCAGCATAAAAATTTGATTCTTTTGATGTATCTATTGGTGTCAAAATTCCGTTCTTTAGAGTTTCGGTTACTATTGAGCCGGATCACTCCTTACTTACAGTTCGTTACCACGAACTGTTTGATAGTGCCGAAAAATCCTGCACCCCCTTCATAGCAATGTCCCTTCCCCCCTAAAAACTTACTTCATGGAAAGAGCCTCCCATAACGCCCCCCCACCTACCAGAAAAAATCCCCCCTGAAAACGTCTGTATACTTCCCAATAACCAATACTAGGCCTATTTGTTAACATTGGGGAAAGTTCATAATTTTCAGCCCTCCCCCAGGGACTTTGGGGGATTAAGTCATCCTGAAAGACATAGTTATCATATTTTCGACCATGCTGAACAAAATAGCTATCTCAAAATTTTGATCGGATGACTTTGGGGAAAAAATGAATGAGGGAGGGGGGCTAGTTGCCCTCCATTTTTTTGGTCACTTAAAAAGGTCACTAGAACTTTTAATTTCCGTTCCAATGAGTCTTCCCACGATATTCTAGGACCACTGGGTCGATACGATCACCCCTGGGGGGAAAAAAACAAAAACAAATAAACACGCATCCGTGATCTTTCTTCTGGCAAAAGCAAAATTCAACAGTGCTTGAAACCTCTACACTAGGGTTTTCTGATACGCTAAATATGATGGTGTAATTTTCATTAAGGTTCTACAACTTTTAGGGGGTCTTTTCCCCTTTTTTCTAAAATCAGCCAAATTTTCTCAGGCGCTTAACTTTTGATGGGTAAGACTAAAATTGACGAAACTTGTATATTTAAAATCAGCATTAAATTCTCATTCTTTTGATGCATCTATTCGTATCAAAATTCCGTTTTATAGAGTTTCGGTTATCATTGAGCCGGGTCGCTCCTTACTTACAGTTCGTTACCACGAACTGTTTGATGACGCAGACTATCGAAGAGTCTCAAGCATAATTATACAATTAACAAATCAAACTAACGATTATAGGCAGATTATTTTGTAATATAAAAAAAGATGAAAACAGAGAGCGGCTTTTTTTTCGTGCTATGTTTTGAATCTGAAAAGCGATAGAAAAAAAATATATTAGTTAATAAAACAAAAAAACTTGGAAGCAAATTGCTGGTGATTAGGCGTTTCAAGTAAAATTCTTGCCAGTACAATTTTTCCTACTGTAGTAATATCGTGATTATGAAAACCAAAGGAGAGCGTGTATCATTCACAAATCTAGACAGTAGTGGGGGCTTACTACTCTTGACTCCTGATGGATTGACTCGAAAAGAGTGGGGCAGGGGCAAAAGTCACTGGCAAAAGACTCCTGATGAATTGACTTGACCAGAGTGGGGCATTCGCAAAAGCCACTGGCAAAAGACTCCTGAAGGATTCACTCGACCAGAGTGGGGCATTAACAAAAGCCACTGTTCTGCATATTTTACAATTTTAATCTGTAATTTGCAAATATTAAACTGCTATATCTCCATCTCTATACGGAATTCCTTATTCTGTTTTTCCCCATGGAGTAAAAGAGCTGCCGTTTTTTGTGGTTCTTAATATTACTTTAAAGATACAAATACAAACCGAGTATGACGAGAAAACCCTTTATTTAACTATACATATAAATAAACTATGATTAACGGTAATTTTTATTTAAAGGTTATTAGTTACAACCAGAGATATTGGTATAGAATTAGGTTAATATTAAATTTGGATGCGCAATAGAAATTAACATGATTATTAATATACAAATTATAATTTAGCCAATACTGCTTCAGCTATGGTCAGGTGCAATTTAATAACTGCTTTATTTTCCGAAATATTTTATTGGCTTGAAGTTAAATTAGTTATTTTTGTTATGACCAACAGTCTTGGAGACAATGCTTCTTTGAAACACAGTCAATTCAATCAAAATGCTACAGTTGAGTGCAAATTACAAAGAATCTCTGAGTTAAATTAGACCGACCCTACACCACTCATTTGACATGGAATGGTGAATTTACTGATTTGGTTTGGGTATATCTTTTTTTTTCATTTTCTCCCATAATTGGACTTAATTAACTTAAATACTCATTCTATTCAATGTTCATAGTCAATAGTTAATAGAGTCAGTATGCAGGGGTCATGATTGACTCGTTGACACCACCTCTAAAGTTTGGCCCGAATGAGCGTTGAGCTTTGTCTCAGCAAATATATTTTACGCCACTCGATGTCACATGTACGTCCACTAGGATGAGCATTCAGTTTGCGTAACTTTCGAAATTTAATTAAAATACAGATTATTTATATGAAATTAAAGACCGATCATAAAATGAATAGAAATTTCTCTAGGATTGAAAAGATCCCTTTCCCCATCAGCTCCTCACTTCTTACCCTAAAGCTGACTCATATGCTAAAACGGGTTGTGATACAACATGGCTTTAGCTAGTAAGTGCAAATGCCTTGTTTACTTATTGCATTTCACAATATGTAATTTGAAAAGCTGATTCAATCAAGCAATTTGTATTTCCTAATCAAATTTATTGGTAGCTCTCCCTCCCATGTGTAGACGCATACTCCACATTACTAATACTATTCTATTAATTTAGATATCACTCTTGTAAATTAAGGAGGGCATAAAGTAAATCAGCCCCTAAGGACCCCCTCAAAAACTTGAAAAATATGGCGAAACATGCTTTCTGAAGCTTTAGATTTCTCCATCCTCAAAAAATTATAGCAATGATATATTACGGTTCTACGGATGTTGTTAGTAAATACTGTGCTACGGATATTTCTGTATCATTCGAAAGATTAGATACTGTTTTAGCTGATAGTTCTGTTTTTTCTCTGGGTTGTTTCCACCCGTTTATGCTGTTAAGTGCTGGGCATTATATTTGTGTATATTGGTTTAGGTTTAGGTTTATTTCATAAAATAAACAAAAAATCAAGCCATATAATTAGAAAACACTACGCTAGGGGAAAAAAATAATTTTTGCTAACATGTAACGATTAAATACATAACTCTTCCTATATCAACTGAAATCAATAGATCCATTCCAATAACAAATAATAAGAAAAAAAAACTAAGCCAATCCTTCCCTCACACACTTCCAGAGCAATAAACATCATCAAATACAACTCCCAGCCTCCCCCCAGCTTCTTTTTCTCGTACTCCGCTTGTGTTTTGTTGTTTTGTAGTGGGTTAAAAATAAATTTTTATTATTAAAACTCTATGTAACTTACAACTATATAATTAGAAAGCCTATCCAATCAATAAATTTGTTATACACTTGAAAAAAAAAAATTGTCCAATAGATTGGAACATTTCTAAGGATTAAAGAGGGTTGAATTTCCTGCGCTTTCTAATGTGAAATTCCACAATAATACAGTAAAAAAAATAGACGGATTCTCCCCTGCATTTTACTAAATCCATAATAATAAATTCTTTGACACGATCAATTTTCAGAATCCCCCTCACTGTTGAGCTAAGCCTCGTTTACCACGCTCAAGCTCAGCTAAAATTCATCTTTATTATTCTGCCTTGGTTTTTACCAAATGATATATTTTTAAATCATTTTTTATTTTCCTTTTATTTAGTTTTACATCAGCATTTAAAAAATTACAAAGAAGATCCATTAAACATGATGAATGAAAATTTTGAAGCATTCAAAACTGAAGGAAGGGTAAACAAAATTAGCAACAGTATAGAATTATCAATCATCTAAAGAATATTTCAATAAAGTAAAAGCAACAATTAAATTGAAAAAACAACAGATTCCTTATTTCATGCTCTTTTTCTATATAATAGTCGTTTCCCTTACAGTGCATACCACCCCAAAACCCCTTCTCGTTCAATATACACAACAGAAAATAAGTGATTTGCAATAGTGTCCAGCAATAGTAATAGCGTCCAGTCACTTCAATTGTCAAACTACACAGTTCACATATGGGCTTCAGACTGGTTCATCAGTGTCTTTTTTGGTTCGATCACTGTAATAATGTCGGTACTCCTTAACAACTAGCAACAGGAACTGTTTCTGTTCTTCAGATGTTGTGTGCAGTTTGTTATAGTCATCCATCAGTGCAACACCACGTTCAGCAATGTCATTGATTACCCTCATGCTGTGCACTATATTTTTAACTGTCTGGTAGTCTTCGTCAACTGACCACAGATCAATGTTCTTAGTTAGGAATGATGAAGGTAGTCTGGTAATGCTGAAGAATCTGTTGGTATTCTGCGTGACAAAGTTTTCTAACTTCTTCTCTCTGAGTGTCAACGGATCCACTTCTTCAGCGGGTGCTCTTCTCTTGATTTTTGCAGAGGCGTAACCATATGATGTTTGGTTTCATTTGATACTTTGTTATTAAAGAAGGCGAGTGCCACCAATTCATCTGATAAGTACCATAGGTGTCTTACTAGTTTGTTCAAGGCAGTTTTGATATCGATTCTGATATTTTTCTGTAGCTGTAGATGTCCATTAAAAGTTGGAGGTCAATGCGAGGGGCTGATGGTACTGACGATGCCTGAAACCATGCTTTCACGTAGATGATCACAGTGAATTGACAAATATCAGCAAGAGCTTTTTCTTGCCTTTTCGTGAGTTTGAACTGACTTCTGAACATCCAGATCTTTAGCGCATAGATGGCCTTTGCCATCCACTTTGCTTGATGCAGCCCAGCTGGAGCTCTGAACAAGATTCCCTTAGATGGCGTGCCATCAAGGAATATGATTGTCAAGGCTAAAAGCTCACGGTAATCATCACAAGGCTGATACGCTAGTGTCTGCATCTCAGCAAATGCTATGATAACTGTGATTACATGTGAAACAGCTGTAAACACGCACTCGTCTGATGAAGCCGTCTGAAAGTCTGCTCTGTTAATAAACTGCCAGGTTTTCTTAAACCGGTTGAAAATTGTTATCTCTGGGCCTTTGCTAGGACCAAGGCAATCAAGAACCACTGCTTGTAAGACTATTTCTAAGATATGGTGTCGACAAGCAAACCAAAGCATGTCCTTGTCAAGTTTTTGTTCTAAAAGGATGCAAACACCATTTCTTGGATCAGAATTGACAGATATAGTGTCAAAACACATGTACTTAACCTGATCTGTAATGTTCCAAGCCACAGAGGCTTTAAAAACTGCTACCGAAGAAGCTTGACCAGGTCTCGAGACTACCTTTGGAACGTCAAGAAGCTGATCTACACCTGCTCCGGAGACCAAAATTGGAAGGCGATCGACAATCTGTCTGCTGCAGATATCCTCTAGGAGTTTTCCATCCTAGTGAATAGTTAGAGGAACTGATGGTTTAAACTCCTGTCGTAGATTTTCGGCTATTGCCTAGCGCCGCTTCATCCTGTCTCTGCGAATTGAAGAGCGATTGACATTGTATTCAGCAGGATCTTAACCAAGGTGTTGCAGGAAGTAATACAGCACTTCTGTCACTAACTTTAGCCACATCCAGACAGGCTGACATTTTGTCATCCAATATGTATACTCGTCCTCTTTTTTGACATTTTGCTGAGGTTGATGGTTTTATATCTTCTGTTTCACGGTCTTTAATTTCTTGACCTTTTTTGCTGTCAGTGTCGCTGTTAGATGATGATTCCAGTGTCACTATCTTTTCTCTTGTTTTTTTTTCTTGCCTCTCCTTCTCAATTCTTATGTCATGGTATTCTTTCCTTTTCTTAGATGATGCTCTTTTTATTTCTAAAATCTTGTCGACAATGCCCATCTTTCCACGGCGTCCTGGTTCCCGCTGCGCTAACAGAAACTCACGGTCTTCTTGAATACGTATCATCTCCATTGCGTTGGCGTGGGCAATGTCAAACAAAATGTCCAGGTCCACTTTCCACTCTTCTTCGTTCTTTTTCAGTGTCTCAGAACACTTAGCTTTGTTTTCTTTATTTTTCTTCAGGTTTTCATACTCCTTAAAGAGATACTGAATAGTGTTTACCGCATGTTTCTTGACCATTGTTGGAAAGTGTGCCTTTGTCAAAATTGCAAGGACGTCATTGGCTATGGAATGTGCTGATTCAAAAACTGTCTTGTTCGTAACTTGCTTGTAGTGATATAATAGCACCATGACCTCCTTTTTCGACGGTAGTTTTGTTGAAGTCAGAGTGTCTGATAATTGCCCGATGAGCCATATGTCTGTTTCACTTCTTGTAGTTGGTTTTAATATTGCATCAGTACTGTCACTTGTACAAACCTTGCAGTCCATGCTGTCACTCATTGCTGTGTCAGTGTCAGTGTATCTGAAACCATATATCGGATTAATAAAGTTACCTGTATCAGTTTGAAGAATAATTAAGGTGTTGCAGTTCATAAAACGAAAAAAAACTGAAATATGCATTTTCACTCACATTGGATACAACAAAAATGGCTCCCTGTGTTGAAATGCATTGTAGGAAGCCTGCAGATAAATAAATAAATAATTCCAGCAGTTCAGAAGGCTACCATGCTGTACTATAGTGTAGTGTTGACTGTTGAAAACTGTGCAAGACATGCAGCAATGAGCAATGAGCACGCAGTAACCAAAAACTTTAACCTCTGGTAGGGACCTCCTAATGTCAATATATTTGGCTCTTTTTTGGGATTCTGGGGTATTTTAAAAATAGAAACAAGATTAGGGGGTGCCTGCTGAAGAAATCCTACTTTGAAAAATAAGGACCACCCTAATATACAGCCCTAACAATATGTGTTCAGCCTGGTCATACGCCATAGGTCCTTTGTAGAAATTAAATAAGAACAACAAGTATTTTTAACTGAAAGTAAGAAGCGACATTAAAAGTTAAAACTAACAGAAATTATTCCGTATATAAAAGGGCCTGTCCCCTCCTTAACACCTCACTCCTTACGCTAAAGTTTGACTCTTTCTCACAACTCTACTTTTTAAAACAATAAAAACTTTAGCGTAAACAGCAAGGCGTTGAGGAGGGGACACCCTCTTTCATATACGGAATAATTTTTATTTATGTTTGTTTTACGTTTTAATGTCACTCCTTACTTTCAATTAAAAAAACTTGTTTTTTTATTTAATTTTTGAATGTTTTTCAACTAATTTAGTTTCGAATTTGGCTCACCGTTCATGAAAAAATTAAATAGAATTTGCATATTAATTTTGGCAGATTTATTCCTATACAAAGGAATGCCCCCTACTCTACACCTTGCTCTTTACGCTAATGTCTGAGTCTTTGTTACAACTCTACTATTTAAAACAATAAAAAATTTTGCGTAAAGAGCGAGGTGTTTAGGAGGTGACCGTCCCTTTCTTATAATAATAATAATAATAATAATAATAAATTTATTATAAGCCAAAAATAGGTCGTACAGCACAGTATTCTTAAAAACACTCCACAAGAAAAATAAAAAAATTATTTAACTTCTCCCCCACCCCACCCAGGAAAAAAAAAATCAAGTTTCACTCATTAATTTCAACACTTCATTTACATATTTACATAACTGCCTGATTGTCCTTTTTACTGTTGTCTGCAGGATCCCCGGAACCTCCAAGTTACCACCCTCAAAATACTTTCCCCTTAAAAGAGAAAGTTGTTGGCACTCGGCGAGAATATGGGCCACATCATCAGTACTTAGGTTACATCTGGGGTGAGAGTAATCCGCATCTGCATCTGTATCTGGGGCCAAATCCAAATATCTCTTTTACTTTGGAATAAAACTTCAAAATCTCAGATGTTTTAACTGCCTGAGTCCACATTTGGACTTCCTGGTCTTTTATTCTTTCTAAAAGCTTAGCCAAAAACGACTCATCCTGATCTGAGAGTCATAGCCCCTCATTCCAAATATAAGGTAATCCTACCCCATCTAAAACATTTTTTATTTGATATGGCCACGATCTCTTACGTTTCGACCGTAGCATCTCCAGATAAGCTGCCTCTGCTAACCTATCTTCTGGCAGACTTAGATCTTTTAGCCAAAGCGGATCATCTGTGCTAATCTACTCATTCTCGGCAAAAATATTCCTTGGTCACCTTTTATTGCCTGATTGTGGGTCTTTACGTGAAGACCAATTTATCTTTTAAAGGGTTGCAGCTGAATTGATTCCAAATGTGCTGCCGGGTCAGGCCCCCAGAGTTCAGTTCCGTAATGGATAGTAGGTAAAACTTTAGAATTAAAAACATATTTATGCATTTTTAGATTTTCTATACTTGAAAGCCTTGAATTATGTAAAATGGCAGCTGAAACTGCTTTCCCTCTCTTAATCATCTCTTTTAAATGATCTTTCCATCCTCATTTTGCTGAAAGTGTTTCTCCCAAATATTTAAAATTTTCGCTCTCTTTTACTTTTTCACCTTTATAATAAACTTCTACTTTTTCATCATCTTTATTCATATGAATTCCTCTAAGAACCACAATCTCAATCTTTTTGATATTCAACACAAGTTTCTTTCTATCTAAATATTCTTCTAATATAGGCTACTCAATAAGATCTGGATCTCCTCTGGTGACTTTCTTATCAACACCGCATCATCAGCAAAAACCCACAGAGATAATTTCAGGCAGGTTCCCTAGTAACACCGTAGGGGCCTATACCTTTTTAAAATGGTCAACAATATCATTTATATACAACGTGAACAACCTAGGCAAATTATTGCTACCCTGTTTTACTCCTTTTCTACTTTCAAACAGCGATGATAATCCCCTCCCTCAATCTTTCACTATACCAAATGTCTCTCTATGCATATAAGCTAATATCCTAACGAAAAGTCTTGGTAGGCCTACCTTTAACAGTTTTAAGCACAGGAGAATCCTATTAATAATGTCGAAGGCCTTTTCTAGATCTAAAAATGCAACGCACAACCTATTCTTCTCTTTTGCATATTTCTCTAGAAGCGCCTGTAGGACTAAGATCCTATCAATAGCATTATATCCATCTCAAAACCCTGCCTGCTCCTTGTTCAAAATTCTATATTTTTCTAACCAATGAGCTAATCTAGAATCTAGTATTCTTTCTAATATTTTGCTAAGACTAGGTGCTAAAGATATCGGTCGATAATCACTGTGATTCACTGAGTCTCCTTTTTTGAATAGCGCGCAAAATCAAGGATGTTTTCCACGACGAGGGCCATTCTCAAGGAGCCAGAACTAAGTTGAAGATAGCCAAAAAGATGGGCATAAAAAGAAGTCGGAATTGTATCAAGATCTTCTTTGGGACTCCATCGTTATCAGGTGCTGATTCACTTTCCATGGCGCTTATGCATTCTTCAATTTCTTCTTTCAATTTGGGTTTTATCCGATCATATTCGTGTTCTTTCAGTGGTCGTCGCTGAACCAGCAATATATAGAAAAATTTCTGTTCGTTTTAAGTTTTAATGTTGCTCCTTGCTTTCAGTTAAAAAAAACTTGTTTTTTTTAATTCTGAGTGTTTTTCAACTAATACAGGTTCGAATTTGATTCACCGTACATGTAAAATTAAAAAAAACAACAATTGAATATTAATTTTTGGCAGATTTATTCCATATATAAAGGATTAAGCCCTCCTCAACACCTTGCTCTTCACGCTAAAGCTGTTAGCACTTAATAAAAAAGCTTCCTATTCTAATTAAACGGCTCCCATGTCTCAGTAGACGCTTTTAAAAAGATGAGACAAACAGTCAAACTTTAGCATTAAGAGCAAGGTATTGAGGTATAACAAGGTATAAACAAAATTTGCATAAAAATTTTACTTTTCTTTTGCTAAATGGCTGTCTCTAGATTTGGTTCTGACGTGATTTAAAAATTAACTTACGTAACGAACTTCTATATTCGTTTATTTTTCTTGTGGCAAAAAATACAAAGTTGCAGATTTTTGCTGATATGAGCTTGAAACCTATGTAATAGGGTTTTCTGATACGCTGAATCTGACGGTGTGATTTTCATTAAAATTCTTTCACTTTTAGGGGATGTTTACCCCCACTTTAAAAAATCAGGTAAAGTTTCTCAGGCTCGTAGCCTTTGATGAGTAATACTAAACTTAATAAAATTTATATATTTAGAATCAGCATTATAGGCTCCTTCTTTTGATACATTTATTGACATCAAAATTCCGTTTTTAAAAGTTTCGATTACTATTGAAAGTTTCGATTACTATTGTTTTTTTTTTATTACGTATATGTTATTACGTATATGACGGGGTTCTTCCCTTAGTCAATACCACGCTCTTTACGTTAAAAGTTAAAAAAAAAATTAATTCACAAACCCCTGAATCACAAAGGCTGTTTAATTAGAATAGATAGCTCTTTTGAAAGCACTAAAAAAAAACTATAGCGTAAAGAGCGAGGTATTGACTTGGGGGAAAACTCTCTCATATACGTAATAATTTCTGTTTGTCTTATGTTCTAATGTTGCTTCTTACTTTCAGTTGAAAAAATTTTCTTTTTTTTATTTAATTTCTTATCGTTTTTTAAATAATGCTTGGAAATCCCGCGCCCCCTTCATAGGAATGTCCCTTATCCCAAAGAAGCATCCTCCACAGAAAGATTATCCATGGTAACCCCCTCCTCCATCCCCCCCCACCAGAAAAAAATCCTTCCTGAAAATGCCTGTATACTTCCCAATAACAAATACAATATGTAAGCAATGGTCAAAGTTCATAACTTGCAGCCCTTCCCCTGGGAACTGTGGGGGATTAAGTCATCCTAAAAGACATATTTATTAGATTTTCGACTATTCTGAGCAAAATGGCTATCCCAAAATTTTAATTGGGTGACTTTGAAAAAAAAATGAGCGTGGGAGGGGGCCTAGTTGCCATCCATTTTTTTTGGTCACTTAAAAAGGGCTCTAGAACTTTTAATTTCCGTTCCAATGAGCCCTCCTACGATATTCTAGGACCACTGGCTCAATTCGATTACCCCTGAAGAAAAGAAAGAAAAATAAATAAATAAATAAATAAACACTTATCCGTGATCTTTCTTCTGGCAAAAAATGGAAAATTCCACATTTTTGTAGATAGGAGCTTGAAACCTCTACAGTAGGGTTCTCTGATACGCGGAATATGATGGTGGGATTTTCATTAAGGTTCTATAATTTTTAGGGGGTCTTTCCCCCTTTTTTTGAAAATCAGCCAAATTTTCTCAGGCGCGTAAATTCTGATAGGTAAAATTAAATTTGATGAAACTTATATATTTTAAATTAGCATTAAAATCTGATTCTTTTGATGTATCTATTGGTATCAAAATTCCGTTTTTTAGAGTTTCAGTTACCATTGAGCCGGGTCACTCCTTACCTACAGTTCGTTACCACCAACTGTTTGATAGTTCAGTTATTTTTGTACTTCGGTTTTGGTACCAGAATGCATTTATTCAGTTGAGGCAGGGTTCCCGGGCCTTTGGTAAAATCCCAGTTAGATCTGGGGTCCGTCAGGGTGGTGTGCTTTCACCTCATATTTTTAAAGCTTGTTTATTGAATGTTCTTAATAAGATACCGCTTTCTTACTCTTCGGGGTTGTAAAATGTCTCCTATATTGCATATGTGGATGATCTTCTGCTTGTTAGCAGGTCAAAGTTTACTTTAACGAAGTCTGTGCTACTAGTATCAAGGCTGTTTGGGGAAATCGGATTAAGCCTCAACACTGATAAATGTGAATATTTAGTGTTTAATTCAAAATCTTCAGCAATGCTGCTTGATTGAGGTTTATTTTCTGTAAAAAGTGTTGAATCTTTCCAATGACTTGAGATCAATGTTTGGAAATGGCTTACGTTATATCGTTTCCGGGCATTGAGTGATATTCAAGAGAAGCTGAAACTGGGGTACGCAAAAATTGTCCCCACCAGGGGAAGATATAACAGAAAAGCACTGGCTAAATTGTACTCGAGCTTTTGTGACCATGCGGTTTTGTTCCCAGCTGGCCTTCACATCCTGTTTCGACCAGGGGATATTAGCGATATTAGAATTATGTATTTCCGATATTGCAAGTTTTTATTGTATCTGCCTCTTAGATACAGTAATAGAAAGATGATGCGGATTTTTGGCGCTCCAGATATTGTAAATTGTTTTGTCAGACAAAGTAGCCTTCTTCAAGAGAACATTTATGCTACTTTGGGTGTAAACCACCCACTTATCCGGGTAGCCACAGCGCATTGAGTGCAATATTTATTTATTGTGTTGTTGTTAAATGTATTTTTGTGTTTTTTTTGTTTGTTTTTCTTTTCTTTTCTTGTGTTACTACACTTCATTTTCTGTATAGTGGGTCAATAATAAATTATCATTATTATTAAATCCCCCAAGTGTAACATTTCCCCAGGAATATTCACTCTCTAGAAATTTCCCACCCCAAGGAAGATTTTCCCTTAAGAAATACGCCCCCAGCCCCCCCCCCCCCCTAAAAAAAAATGTCTGTATGCTTCCCAATTTCATAACTTACAGTTATGTATTTCATAACTTACAGTTTGGCGAATTTCATAACTTACAGGTCTCTCCCCACGGACTGTGGGGGACATTTTAAACCTAAAGACATAATTTTTCGATCTTTCAACTTTACTGAACAAATGCCTATCTTAAAATTTGGATCAGATAATTTTAGGGGAAAATGGGCATGGGAGGGGGAACAGTTGCCCTCCAATCTTTTTGGTCACTGAAACAGGTTACTAGAACTTTTAATTTCCATGCGAATGCACCCTATCCCAATCTTCTACGACCAAAATTTCAATACTTCACCCCTTGGAAAAAAAAACAAATAATCTGTCTTCTGGCAAAAATAGAAAAATTCCACATTTATGAAGATAAAGGCTTGAAACATCTGCAACAGGGTTCTCTCGTATGCTAAATCTGATGGTGTGATTTTCGTTTAGATTCCTTTAATTTTAGGGGGTGTTTATCCCTGTTTCAAATATCAGGCAAATTTTCTCAGGCTCGTAACCATTGACTGGTAATACTAAATTTAATGAATATTATATATTTTAAATCAGCATAGAAATATGATTCTTTTGATGTATCTATTGATATTCGAATTCATTTTTTTAATATTATAGCCGACTTAAGCAATTGGCGAATTTTATAACTTACTGACCTCTTCTCACGGACTTAGGGGGGTCATTTTAAACCTGAAGACATAATTATTTGATCACTCAACTATACTGAACAAAATGGCTATCTCAAAATTTTGATCAGATAATTTTAGAGAAAAATGGGCTTGGGAGGGGGCCCAGTTGTCCTCCAATCTTTTTGGTCACTTAAAAAGGCTACTAGAACTTCTAATTTCCATTCAAATGCATACTCTCCCGATCTCCTAGGACCAGAATTTCCATACGATCACCCCTGGGAAAAAAAAACAAAAAATGGAAAATTCCACGTTTTTGAAGACAGGAGCTTGAAACATCTACAGTAGGGTTCTCTCTTACGCTAAATCTTATGGTGTGATTTTATTTAGATTCCTTCAATTTTAGAGGGTGTTTTTCATTTTCTCAGGCTCGCAACCTTTGATGGGTAACAATAAACTTAATGAATCTTATATATTTGAAATCAGCATAAAATTATCATTCTCTTGATTTATCTATCGACATTCAAATTCTTTTTTTTTAAGTTTCGGTTACTATTGAACCAAGTCGCTCCTTACTTACAGTTCGTTACCTCGAACTGTTTGATAGATAGTAAATACATTCTAAGACCACACTGGCTATGTGGACGACTTGGCGAAGGTCCTTGTCGAAATATTTGCTTGTTCTTCGTCTTCATGCTTCGCCACTGGCTGACAAAATCCTCGTTTTCTCTCCTTTTTATTTTAGTTTTCATTTATTATTTTCTTTCCTCTCTTAGCAACATATTTGATAGATAGGTTTTTCCTCAGTTTTTATTCTATCTTTGGCTGTGATTGAGCGCAAAATCTACCATTATATTAGTTGAAATAAATTTATAAAGTGTATAACAATGGAAGGAAACATGATAATCTGATTAATATCAATTAGCTGCATATTATAAAGTAAGGATTTTATTGTTCTAGTTTTTTCTTTTAGACTGTTATATATTCTTGGGCTATGTGTGGGGTAGGACTAATTTTATCTTATTTAAATATTTCCTTCAAATAAATAGTATTTCTAGACATTTACCAAAGGATCAAACCTGGCTGATCAAAACAACCTATCTGACTTGTGACTTTTCTTTCAAGCTTTTTTCTTTTCCTAACGTATATTGTTAGCTAGTAATTTTACTAAGAATTACGTTTCTAGGAGCTGATAACATTTTGTGTATCCAGCTTTATTAGTAAATCTAACAAATTGGATTGATGTTGGAGAAAATTATTAGAATTTGAAATTTAATATTCAAAAACTAATAATGCAGAGAAGTAGAATGATTAGTTTCTATCCAAAAAAAAACATTGATGGAGAATCCATGGTTGCTCAATTTTCTTATAGTTCGCAAATATCTTTCATTAGTTTCCTGAGGACGTCTAGTGAATTAGGTGGATTTAGCAACCTAACTGATAAACTAAGCTTAACTATAGCTAGCCTTATATACTGATCTAGATTCATCAAAATTTACTTTTACCAAAATTATAGAATCTGCTTTCACTAAGACCAGTTTCAAGCAGTTTTTGTAGCAATTCTTTTTCCAAACTTGTACTTTTTGAACTTCCACCCAATCAATTCGTTTCTGAGGATTGTTTGGTAAGATTGTTTCTTAGTAAACACTTATGTTTCCTGATGCTAACAGAAATTATCTAGCAAATATTGTTAGTCGATAATATGACAGCGAAAAAATAGCTTTCAATCTTTACTTTACTGCCCGTTGCCTCATTGTCAAATATTAACTTTCAGCCTTATCTACCAAACGACTATTATGGGTCCAAAGTGACTCTTCTTAATCTGATGGCTGAAGTACCTAAGATATCACAATAATAATGCTTTTGGTCCCATGGACCTATCTTAGGTCTATTCATACCTCAAAACCATAATTTTCTTTTGGCTGTTTCAAAGTTGTGAAGCTTTCATTACGGACCCACATTTTGCCAGTGTTGTCATGTTGAACCGTTAAAATAAATTAGCAAAATCAACTAGTGAAATTTAACAACACTTTTTATCTATAAAAACTCAGATAGGCCTATTAGCATTACGTTGCTTCGAAAAAGCAACATCACCTTAAGAGGAAAGCTCCACTTTCTTATACTATTTAGCGGCAAATGTTTTTAGCACTCCCCTTTGTTTTCAGGGGGATCTAATTTACCAAAAAAAAGGGAAAAAAACATTTACCAGACCACAGACAACGTTTGTTTAAATAACCACAGTAAAGAGAATATATTCTCTCTACGTTGTTACATGTTACTTAACACATGGCCAATTAACAACCATGCCTAGCACTTGCTGATTCTAAAGTTGGTCTATCATCCCCATATATACGACGTTGGAATTCCCGATTTTTCTTATATACTGTGAACATTTTTACTTAATTAGTTCAAACACAAAGATGTTATTTTCATTGTCTTTTGTGCTTTGAAGTTCTTGTAATAACAAAAAAAAAAAATCAGAAAACTGATAGGCTCATTAATGTACAAGACTTGGAATACCTGATTTATTGTAAAAACAAAAGAGAATGAAAAATAAGAGCTTACCACAATCCTGCTTTCATTTAATTGTTTTGGACTGAAGGACCTGACTAAGGGAACTGATTCGTGTGTGGGTAAACTTCGAATACTTCCAGCTGTTGGTGGCTCAAGAACAAGAAACTCAGTAATTTTTTCACCATAATACGATGTCAATGCGGTAATATCTTCTGGTACTAACGCGTATTTTCCTCCTTCTCTTACATGCAGGATGCGGGTTGACAGATATATTATTTTTGGGACAATTTCGATGTTTACCTTTAGCCCTTGGAGAGTGGTTATGCCTGAAATACCAAAGTGACAAAAAAGAAAGAGAAAAAAACTGGTGGAAAATACACCATCCTACTACTAAGCCATCACTTTCTTTAATGTGTCACAATCGAAGACGGGGCTCTTAGAATTGAAGATCTAGCTAAAATTGCCAGTTAAATTGTTCTAGTTAAGTTGTAATTAAAATTTTCAAAGTTAAAATTCTGTCCAAACCACGTTTCCTGTGCAGCGTACTCAATTTATCTATTCAATAGTTAAATTCGATTTTTTTTTTTTTTGTAACAGTTGGATACAGTTACACAACAAAAAAAACATTAAATACAGTTAGGTACTAAAAAATCTTGCATAATATTTTCTTTTATTGAGTAACAATCCTGAAACGGTTGATGAAAAACAAAACTGAACATTAACCTTGATTCAAACCTAATACTATTAAAAAGAGGGTTCTCTGTTTTTCTCATATTATGTAGCCATTTATTGGTATCATAAGAGATTCATACGTTAAAATAATAGATATATAAATAGCTTTTACAGAACTGAAGGTCAATATTTCTTATATAAACGTAAAATCCAAGATTATGTTAGGAAACTCATTAAGTACCATAAAGTTGGGCGTATATCTATTTTTGAAAAAATCCTCTAGTTGGCTTATATTATGTCGTATTTGTGAAGTCGTATAAAATTATGAATTTAGAGATAGAGCCGTTGAAGGAGTGAGGACAAGATTTATATGGATCTAACCTCAATGAGGCCCAGTGTGATTGTTTTTTTTTATGTGGATATTTACATTACCAGTTTAGTTACTTATTAATAATGAATAAGTTGGTACTTATCAGTAGGCTAAGTACTAATTATTAGATTGTTAGTACTCCTATTTCCCACATGCCTAACCGAAAGTCAAAAGGAATCTGCAGTTAATGCGTTAGAGAAATTTATTCGGTACTTGTTCAGAATCCGGAAACACTCGGGAAAGACCGCGTCGAAATCTCAAATATGCTTAATGATAAACTGGTTTTCGCTACATAGAGAGGCAAGGCTCATTCCGTGACAAAGATTTAAACTTTTGTTTTTTGGGGTTGAGGGGACAAAAAAAGGTACCTAGGTTAGGTTACCTATTTAATATATGCTATGCTTTACCTTTTTTAAAAAAAAGGTACCTAGGTTTAGGTTACCTATTTAATATATGCTATGCTTTGCCCCGTAACAGGATTTTCATCCTATAACATAATAGGATTTTCATACTTCATTTCATTATTTCATTTTCATATTTTATTTTCATATTTTCATATTTCATTTCTTCATTTTCATATTTCATTAGAATTAACGAAACTTCTCTTTTCGCGTGTTTCTGGATTCTTAACAAATACCACTTATTCTACATAAAAATATATGTATAGCCCAAAAATCGTGATTCAAGGGCAAGGGGAGTGTTGTTTATAGTTCTTAGCTTCCACCGCATAAACATAATGCTGTGATCTACCAAGGTCATTTGTATGGTTAACGTGGTATTAATAAAAAGAAACAGTAAGACCAGTAAGGAATTTGTCCCAAACCCTGAAGGGAGGGTTGAACCATAATTGGAAAATTATAAACATTTAATTCCTCTAGCTCAAAAACTGAAAGAGTCAGAAATTAAAATACTATACTGTAGCTTATAAAGCTTTTTTTCCTATCGCTTTTTTCACTTCTAACAATTTTTGCAGTTTTTATTTAGACATTTTAACTCGTTTTTTTCTAAAAATTGTCAATATTTTTTGTTCTTTAAAAATCTTTTGGTTGTTTCCAAAATGTGAAATCTTTAGGGCAGTGCCACATATACGTCAGTGCTGCCACGTTAAACCTTCAAAATACATAAGCAAAATTAATTAGTTAAATCTGACGACACTTATCATCCGTTCAAATTTAAACACTAGCAATCAAAAAAGTTGATTCCAAAAGACAACTACACCTTCAAATGAAGATGAAAACTTATTAGCTTAGCTTTTGCTGCCAAGTGCGATAAACTTAAGTGTTTCTTTTACAATTCTTTAAAACGGTTCACGGGACGACCAGATTTAACTTTGCTTCTTTCCTACTTGCTTACAAAAATACTCTATAGAAAATACTACAAAAACCAATAAAATTAAAGCACACTTTAGTAGAGATACTTGTCTGGATTTGCTTGCGCCCCTGTACCAAACAGGTTTTCTGGTAGGTATAATCTGGTTTGGTAGGTACAATCGGGTTAGGTGGGTATAATCTGGTTTGGTTCAAGTTTTTCTGACACAATTTACTGAATATCTATTTCATGATATACAAGTTTTTTTTTAGGTTAAATCCGTCTCAGAAAAACCGGTGTGTCTTTTTAAGTTGCCAATATATTCAATTATTTTTTGTATATATTCAGGTTTCAAATTAGGATTTTCAACAGTTTGAATAGTTCATTCAACCTATCAGTATTGGTATTTTTGCGATCATTTACATAGATATGTAAAATTCTAAGCAACTTCTGGTGAGCAAAATTTTCTCATTATTATAATAAAAAGAAATTGTCTCGTCATTAAGTTAAGGAAGAATTACCTTCCCTATGTTTTTTTTTCACTATGTTGTTAACTCTTTTAAAAAGCTTCCTTATTTTAAATATTAAACGGTCTATGTATTTCAATTTTAGTAAATATTCAAAAAAGAGAGGCATGTTCACTTTGATTTTTGACTCATTTTATATGAAAAATTAAAATAGAATTTGCATTTTAGCTTCGGCAGATATGAAAGGTCGCCTCCCTCCACAATATCTTGCACTTTACACTAATGTTTGATGGGGGGGGGGGAAAGATGGAACAATGCCACATTCTGTGTTTTTATCTTTATTTGGTGGGTATTCAAAAGCGCGGATTTCTGTTAAATAAATGATTCTTGTATGCGCGATTCAAGAGTTTCCTTTTATGGCCAAATTAAACGAGTGATGAAAGCAAAAAGGGGATTTAACAGATGATTAAGTAGCTTTTATAAAAAATTTAAGACAGGGAAGAGGTCAATGTATCAATTCTAGCACGTTCATTGTAAGGTGAAAAAAAAAGTATTTCTTCATTAAGGAATTTATGTATTAAGTTGGAACTTTCAGAGAGTGCTTAAAAGGGAAGGTTGAGTTGCACGGGGGTTCAGTAAAAGGGGATATAGTTACATGGGGGTCGAGGGCAATTTATCTGTAAAAGAGGGCATATTATTTCATTACTAAATTTTTTCTTCTTTTTTTAAGGTTGTTGAACTGGATTCATGCCCTCCCTCTGAAAAGAGATTATATTTTGTCCGTTCAATTGAAAGCGAGGATTTCTGTTAAATAAATAATTGTTATACCTTTTAAAATAGCTTTACGGGGTTTGAGGGGCTCAGTCGTTTTATTCCGTGTGATTTTTTCTTTAAATGGTGGTCGTTCAAAAAGCGAGGATTTCTATTAAAAAAATAATTCTTATATTTTTCACGGTAAAATGAAAACGAGGATTTCTGTTAAATAAATAATTTTTATACCTTTTAAAATAGCTTTACGGGGTTTGAGGGGCTCTGTCATTTTATTCCTTGTGATTTTTTCTTTACATGGTGTTCGTCCAAAAAGCGAGGATTTCTGTTAACTAAATATTTCTTTTATTTTTTTCCGTTCAATTGAAAGCGAGGATTTCTGTTTAATTGTTATAACTTTTAAAATAGCTTTACGGGGTTTGAAATAGATAACAAGAGTTCAATGACTCTTCCCCGCAATGACTTCCAAGGGTTTATGACTCCTCCCCACAATGAATTCAGATGGTTTTAGTGCTCATCCCCCATAGTCATAACTCCATTCATCCTTGAGCGAAGGTATAAAAGTTTAATGAAGTTTTTTTCTACTTAACAACTACATTAATAACTTCCAAGATGATAGAACTGTATGACACAGAATTTATCAGTTTGAAAAAAAATCATCTTGTTGTGTTATATTTGAATGTGAATTTTTATTATTGTATATGGAACTCGAAGAAATTGACTGTTATCATTGGCTAGTGAAATATAACATGTTTGAGCATGATAAAAGCTTGTGGAGTACTACATTATGTTACATAAACAGACTGGGATTCTATGATAGAGTGATTACACCACTTAATAATGCTGGTCAGGAACTGAGAAATGTTCAGGAGGAAGTCAGTGAAATTTGCAGCTTTTTCGGAGTTGAAGCACTCTACGTAAAGGGCAATGTACCTACAGATAAAGTTTTAATTCAAAAGTGTGATCCTAGGATTCCACTTTTCAATCTAGAAGAGTTTAAGTGTCCTAAATTTGAAGGGGGATATCACTGTCCTGAAGACGAGGTTAGGTTCTTCGCACAGTGGATACCTAAGAACATACCTGATCGTGATAAATCCATAAGACATGGTAAAAACTATTCTATATCATGAGACCATCGTTTGTGGATGTTTAAGAGTTAAATCTAAGTACTATTTTTTATGTAAACATTTGTTGTTGTGTTTTTTTTTCTCAAAAAAAAAATATGTTAATAAGTTTAAGCAATAAATATATTTAATCTTAACCAGTCTTTATTCTTTAGAATACTTCAATTCATTTCATTAAAATGTGAAGAAATTGCAAGTAACAATCGCTTTCTTGAATTCGCTTCCCGGACACAATACAGATATTTAATTCGAGAAATCATGATAAAATCGCAAGTAAGTAATAAACTATTTATTGTTTTGATATTTAATTCGAGAAATCCCATGAGTTGAATTCAAGAAAGAGTTTGCTACTTACGATACTTTGATTTTGTCAATGCTATCCCAAGTATCTGTCAATAGATGTCGATAGAGAATTTATTCATTCTTATACCTAGATTTTCTCTATGTTAACCTATCTATCCAATATATGATGTATGTAAATTCCTTTTCTTACATCTCCGATGTTTTAATAGACATTATAAACGTTCGATATGCTAACTTACGATATGCTAACATAGCTTTATTTCATTTTTTTAAGGTTAATTTAGACGAGGTTACGTGCGCGCACGTAACCTCGTCTAAATTAACCTTAAAAAATGAAATAAAGCTATATCGACTGTGCATGGTTATTGTATATTGAGCAACCTCCGCTGTCTCTGATTGGTCCCTAAAAATGGGTGTTGTCTAAAAAACCAGTCTGGCTGAAAACGTGGAGTTTTCGTATTGCTCACTTTTTGCAATGTGTAGGAACCCGTGGGGGGATCCCCGCTCGTTTGGAAAGGTGCCAAGGAAAGGCATGCAAATAGTATGTAGTTTCAAAACGTGTTTAATCACGTTTCTTGAATGAAGTATCTGTACTGTATGTTCAAGAGGTGAAATCAATAAAGAGTTTGTTACTTACTTACAAATATTTTTATAATTTCCTGAATGAAATTTCCGTATTGTGTTTCCAAGAGTTGACTTCAAGAAAGGAAATTGTTACTTACTGAGAATTTTTTCATAATTTCTTGAATTAAATTTCTACAACATGTAGCTAGGTGAAAATTGTTTGTGATAAAGAGAAAAAAGTTACTTACTTGCGATTTTTTCATAATTTCTTGAATGAAGTATCTGTACTGTATATCCAAGAGGTGAAATCAATAAAGAGTTTGTTACTTACTTACAAATATTTTCATAATTTCTTGAATGAATTGTACTCTATGCTTGTCCCTGAGACACGATGTGGCTTTCCCACTATTGCTCTATGGCCGGTTATCGACACTACCTAGTGTATTGCATGTTTTAAATCAGTATTTTTTACACAGTGGAATGATAAACACATAACTAATATGTCTAAAAAAGTGAAGATGAAGCATTTTAAGAAAGTTTGTTCACATGATAGTGTTATTGTAGCATTGAATGCTGACAAGGAGAAGTATTTAAACTATGAAATAATTACAAGTGGTAGTACTATCGAAACGTATGTGTGCGTTGTCATGACAGTAAGGATTTGAATTTCTTTGGAGTACCAAAAAAATTCAACTCTTATGATGGTGGATATGCGAGATTGAGATCTCCGGAGATGATTGCACTCAAAGAGAATGCCAACATAAAAATAATAGTTGATAAAGAGGGGCATCTTCTTGCTAGTGCTTGTGGTAACATTTTACCCAGTGTTAAACCATATCGTCAGCTTTCGGGTATTAGCATTCAAACGAAAGCAAAGACGAAAAGAAAGGCCTACTCTTCTACTAATATCATAAACCATATCCTGTCTATGTGCCGGAACTGTTACCTGTGCAAAAATAGTGTGATAATAGACAGTGAAATTGCTAGAAAAATAAAAAAGGCATTGGCAGAAAATATTACTAAGGAATATAAAGATGAATCTATGAAAAAAAAAGTACCAGCGAACGTTACTGCCATTGATCAAACAGTCAATGAACCAAATAATACCAAATACTAAAAGCATATTGAGACTGTCGATGACACACCTATAAAACTTGTGTATGAGTCAAAATGGAATAATGATTATTCTACTGAATACGAACTAAGAGAATACAATAGCTATACTATCAAGAGAGTACATGGTGAAGCATTTTATGGAACAGATTCAAAATGTCGAAAGTTGTTCAATTCTACATGACATTATTTCATTAAAAATATATTATACCTTACATTGTTATGTGTTCATTATTTTTAGAGTAAGTTAGCATATCGAACGTTTAGAATGTCTATTAAAACATCGGAGATGTAAGAAAAGTAATTTACATACATCATATATTGGATAGATAGGTTAACATAGAGAAAATCTAGGTATAAGAATGAATAAATTCTCTATCGACATCTATTGACAGATACTTGGGATAGCATTGACAAAATCAAAGTATCGTAAGTAGCAAACTCTTTCTTGAATTCAACTCATGGGATTTCTCGAATTAAATATCAAAAAAATAAAGAGTTTATTACTTACTTGCGATTTTATAATGATTTCTCGAATTCAATAACTGCATCGTGTTTAAGAAGCGAATTGAAGACAGCGACTGTTACTTGCAATTTCTTCACAATTTAATAAAAAAAATTGAGTTATTTTACAACAAGAACACAGGTTAAGATTAAAGATATTTATTACTTAAACGTACTGACAGATTTTTTTTTTTTAGAAAAAAAAACAAAACAACAAATGTTTACATAAAAAATAGTACTTAGAGTTCACTCTTAAACATCCACAAACGATGGTCTCATGATATAGAATAGTTTTTATCATGTCTTATGGATTTATCACGATCAGGTATGTTCTTAGGTATCCATTGTGCGAAGAACCTAACCTCGTCTTCAGGACAGTGATAACCCCCTTCAAATTTATGACACTTAAACTCTTCTAGATTGAAAAGTGGAATCCTAGGATCACACTGTTTAATTAAAACTTTATCTGTAGGTACATTGCCCTTTACGTAGAGCGCTTCAACCCCGAAAAAGCTGAAAATTTCACTGACTTCCTCCTGGACATTTCTCAGTTCCTGACCAGCATTATTAAGTGGTGTAATCACTCTATCATAGAATCCCAGTCTGTTTATCTAACGTAATGTAGTACTCCACAAGCTTTTATCATACTCAAACATGTTATAGTTCACTAGCCAATGATAACAGTCAATTTCTTCGAGTTCCATAGACAATAATAAAAATGCACATTCAAATATAACACCACAAGATGTTTTTTTTTCAAACTGATAAATTCTGTGTCATACAGTCCTATCATCTTGGAAGTTATTAATGTAGGTGTTAAGAAGAAAAATACTTCATCAAACTTTTATACCTTCGCTCAAGGATGAATGGAGTTATGGCTATGGGGGATGAGCACTAAAACCATCTGAATTAATTGTGGGGAGGAATCAAAAACCCCTTGGAAGTTATTGCGGGGAAGAGTCATTGAACTCTCGGTATCTATTTGAAACCCCGTAAAGCTATTTTAAAAGGTATAATAATTTTTTATTTAAAATAAATCCTCGATTTAATTTTAACGGAAAAAAATAAAATATTTTCTTTTTTAAAAGAATGCCTCGATTTTTTATCTAAACAATTGAAAATAAAAATTAAAACCGAATTACCCGACAGAGTCCCTCAAAACCCGTAAATCTATATTAAAAGGTATAACAATTATTTATTTAGTAGAAATCCTCGTTTTCAATTGAACGGAAAAAATATAAGAATTATTTATTTAACAGAAATCCTCGTATTTTGAACGAACACCATGTAAAGAAAAATTCACACGGAATAAAACGACTGAGCCCCTCAAACCCCGTAAAGCTATTTTAAAAGGTATAAAAATTATTTATTTAACATAAATCCTCGCTTTCAATTGAACGTAAAAAATATAATATTTTTTTTTTTAACACAAATCCTCGATTTAATTTGAACGAACACCTTGTAAAAAAAAAATCACACCGAAAAAAACCACAGAGTCTCTCAAACCCCGTAAAGCTATTTTAAAAGGTATAACAATTATTTATTTAACAGAAATCCTCGCTTTCAATTGAACGGAAAAAATATAAGAATTATTTATTGAACAGAAATCCTCGCTTTTTGAACGAATACTATGTAAAGAAAAAATCACACGGAATAAAACGATAGAGTCCCTCAAACCCCGTAAAGCTATTTTAAAAGGTATAACAATTATTTATTTAACAGAAATCCTCGTTTTCAATTGAAAGGACAAAATATAATAATTATTTATTTAAAAGAAATCCTCGCTTTTTGAACTAACACCATGTAAAGAAAAAATCACACGGAATAAAACGACAGAGTCCCTCAAACCCCTTAAAGCTATTTTAGAAGGTATAACAATTATTTATTTAACAGAAATCCTCGCTTTCAATTGAACGGACAAAATATAATCTCTTTTCAGAGGGAGGGCATGAATCCAGCCCAACATCCTTAAGAAAAGAAGAAAAAATTTAGTAATGAAATAATAAGACTTCTTTTACAGATAAATTGCCCTCGACCCCCATGTAACTATATCCCCTTTTACTGAACCCTCGTGCAACTCAACCTTCCCTTTTAAGCACTCGCCGAAATTTCCAACTTAATAAATAAATTTCTTAATGAATAAATACTTTTTTTTTCACCTTACAATGAACGTGCTAGAATTGATGCATTGACCTCGTCCTTTTCTTGAGGTTTTTATAAAAGACACTTAATAATATGTTAAATCCCCTTTTTGTTTTCATCAAATACGTCTCGATTAATTTGGCCATAAAAGGAAACTCTTGAATCTCGCCTACAATAATCATTTATTTAACAGAAATCTATGCTTTTGAATATCCCCCCCAATCAAGATAAAACACAGAGACTGTGCTAGTGTTCCACCTTGCCCCCCCCCCTCGAATTTTAGTGTAAAGAGCAAGATATTGAGGAGGGGGGGCGACCTTTCATATCTGCCGAAACTAATATGCAAATTATATTTTAATTTTTCATATACAACGAGCCAAAAATCAAAGTGAACATGCCTCTTTTTTGAATATTTACTAAAATTGAAATACATGGATCGTTTAATATTTAAAAGAAGGAAGCTTTTTAAAAGAGGTAACAACACAGTGAAAAAAAAAAACATAGGGAAGGTAATTCTTCCCTAACTTAATTACGAGACAATTTCTTTTTATTGTAATAATGAGAAAATTTTACTCACCAGAAGTTGCTTAGAATTTTCCATATCTATGTAAATGATCGCAAAAATACCAGCACTGATAGGTTGAATGAACTATTCAAACTGATGAAAATCCTAATTTGAAACCTGAATATATACAAAAAATAATTGAATATATTGGCAACTTAAAAAGACACACCGGTTTTTCTGACACGGATTTAACCTAAAAAAAAACTTGTATATCATGAAATAGAAATCCGGTAGATTGTGTCAGAAAAACTTGAACCAAACCAGATTATACCCACCTAACCAGATTGTACCTACCAAACCAGATTATACCTACCAGAAAACCTGTCTGGCACAGGGGCGTAAGCAAATCCAGACGAGCATCTCTACTCACTTTTCACAAAAGAATTACTGGAAAAGTTACCTCTCTTTTGTTCTTCGATTCAAGTTTATGGAATATAAAAGATCTAAAGCTGAATTGACCTACCAGACGAAATAAAAAAATAAATCTTGATATGATGAACGGGTCTATGGCCAAGATGACGAAATAGAAGAAAAATGCAAGAATATTTCACCTGTTCAAATAAGAGTTCCTTGGCTTAGGAAAGATAGAATAAAAAAACAAAACATAAATATTAAGGGAAAAAATTTTCAACCAAAAATAATCAAACCAAACATAAACAACAGCTATTGGATGACACAAACCAGCCACTATGCAACACTATGCCACTTATGCAACAAAAGAGCCACTCTTCGGAACAACAAAAAGAAAAAGAAACAACTGACAGTAAACGATTTGAAAATGAGCTTGATTAATCCGTTTAAAAATTACCAAGCATGTGAACTAGAAATAAAATCAACAAGAATAGCTGCATTGGATATCAATTAATTCAGCAGAATTGATTCTCAACAAAATAATTAATTTAATTTTCAATTGTTTTTGTTATTCAATTGTCAGTTACTTCTTTGCTGTTGTTCAGAGGAGCAGTTTTTTATTGTGTAGTCTACTCCCGTAGTTCATCTTAAGGAATAGCAATTTTAGATATTTGGTTTGAATGTTTACTTTTGATTCTTCTTTGATTACAATTTCCACCTTTTTTATTTAATATCATTTTTTATTATTATTCTACTCAACGCCAAGAACACCTTGCTTGATAATGTTAAAATAATCGTATAATAATTTTTCTGTTTCTTCCTACTGGCCGTTCTTGTATTCAAATTTTTCTTCTTTGTTTCGTTTATGGAATATTTGTTGGTTGTAAAGTAACTAAAGAATATATGGTGTAAAGTAAATAAGAAAGAATATTCAGTGGCCTCCGGCATGCTAGACATCCTAAGTCAACTTAACAAACTTGATTAATTTAGCCTTACCCATATTCAGCATGCCTAACAAAGTTCAATTGGTTTAAGAGTTAAATAATACACTAAAGCAGAGAGAAACAGAGGAACAACTTTTAAATAAGACTGTGACTCAAAACTTTTCGCTTCTTATTTCTGGCTAAAAATTTTATACAGAAATAAGTTTCTGAGGTTGAATTTGACTCTTATTCCTATTTACTGGCTCAAAGGAGCAATGCCAGGGGCTTACAAAAATTCGCTATAAAAATTAAAGCACACGGTTTACCACGGAATTATACAAAAGTAATCTCTCCCTTTCTCTAAGATAAAAGTTTATGGAATAATAAATAAATTATGCTTAGTATTTAACTCTAGTAGAGCCGACCAAAAATCAAAACCAACTATTGAAAAAGATACTCTTTTGGTTTTAAATTCTCTTATTATTTGAACCTTAGTTTACTTTGTCGTTTTTTGCAGTATTGTTTATGTTAGTTTTTATCATGGCGATTTTTCCCCTTTAACTTCTAATCGTGTTGGATTTCCCAAGAGAGAGAAGCTATGAATTTTAGTTCTGTTAGACAACTTGTAATGTTATTAGATAGTTTGCTAGATTCTCGAAAACTAATAGATTTAACTCTTAGATAGCAGACATTGTTTCTCGTTTAAAAAGGTGGCCATAAAAATAAATTACAGAATTTACAAAGAAGAAGACACTATATTACTCTACCTAACTAGAAAATATTGAGGATTTGGATGAAAATTTTGAGCCTTTTGAGAAGAGTCGAAAATTGAAACACATTAAGCGGAAGAACAACATATTCAAATTTGAACAGACCAAGTTTGGAAGTATAAGTTTATGTTAAAAATTCGAATTAAAATTGTTTGAATTTATTTCATTCAGTGAAAATTGAAGCTGAGTAAATTTCTAAGCGACGCTTTTAGTATCCTAAAATTGTGAACATGACTTTGAGGAATATAAACGAAACATTCATGTTTTGGAAAAATGTACATTCAGTGATCCTTCTTATCAAAAAAAACAATAATTAAAAAGTTTTTCCGAGGGAAATAGAAATAAAAATAGCACAAATTGGTTTTAGCATAATATTAAGATATTCGCTAATAAAAACTTGATTTAGTTATTCTACGAAATTCCTAAGGTTAGCTACAGAGCATGAGGAACCTATTACTGCCTTTGAGAATAATTGTCTTCACCAGATCCTAAGGATAAGCTATAGTGACGATGCCAGCAACGGTGAGATCTGTACCCGTACAGGGGTCTCTGTTGTGAAACAACGAAGATGTTCTATCTTGGACGTATTCCTCTCAGTAGAAAGGCCTCAGGAGGTCCGACGAGAACACCAAATATGGGTATAGAGTCATTAGGGAGAACACGTGGTTAATGGGGTCAATGACCTAAATTTCCAAGGTCGATGTTGTTATTGTTGTAAGTGCACGCTCTCAGCGAATGTCAAGGTTGATTTATTTGTTATTGTTGTTGTAAGTGCACGCTCTCAGCGAATGTCAAGGTATCCAGAAATAGGAAACAGCATTTGATGTTGTTGTTATTTTGGGCAAGTGCACGCTCTCAACGAATGTTAAGAGTTTCCAGAAATAGGGAACAGTTAGATCACGTGTTTCCTTCTCAGCCAATCAGCGAGTCGGTTACATCCCCCTTCTCAGCCAATCAGAGGGCTCGCAAACATATTAGCGACGGATGGAATATAAGGAAAGGGTTTTTTGCTAAAGTTTTATTAGTCTGTGAATAGAATTCAAAGGAGTGAGAACAGCTTTGACATTACACATTTGGATATATATTTGTGCTGATGATGATGAGTGGAATGTTTACCCTATTAGAAGTTGATAGTGGAGTTGAAGGTAATAATACAAGAGCACCAAACATTGCGGTGGAAATCACGAAAGGATCACGTCTTTGTCTGGAATGGGATGCAGTATATGGAAGATATGTGATATCCTTGAGAAAATTTAAAATGGAGGATCAATTATGTTTTGCCGCAAAAGTTGACATAGCACATGTGAATAGACTTCAATGTGCTTTAAGTGCATTAGTAAAACATATCGAAGACAATAAACTCTATCGCTAATTGTACATGGTCTGTATTATTGTTGTTGTTGTAATTATTCAATAAAATTGTTTCGAAATCGAAAATGTTCTCTTTCTTTTCTGGTTAGGTTAGGGCTAACGAATCAGGGTCAGTCTAGAGTCAGCGGTCGGAGTGAAAGGATTGAAAAATGAATAAATTTGAGAAAGAGAGAATTAAATCAAATCTAGTGTTTATGGAAAAACATTTGATTTTGGATGACGATTTTTTCGAGTTATCTCTTAAACGCAGGATATTCTCTTGTCAGGGAACACTTGACAATATAATGAGGAGTGATTCTCCCCCATTGGACTATTGCATGAAACTTTTAAAATGTGACTCAAGTGCTTATAGTCAATTTATTGATATATTAATTGAAACAAGGCGGAATCATATCGTGGATATACTTTTGAAAACATTGCCAATGGATTCAATGTAGATGGCTCCTCCTTCGAAAGAGGTAACGTTACAGAGCTGCTCCTCTTCCCCATGTCCCCTCATTGAATTTACGGAGCGAGGACGATCAGTACCGATTTAGCTGTGAGAGAGTCGACATCGGAAACCGAAAGATGTTCTATATATGTCCATTGTGCATGTACACTCTTGGCAGTTAGACTCAGTTTGAGAATTGTAAACTTACAGGTGACTATCATGAAAAATACAAATTATTTAATCCCTTTAAATTAGAAAGAGCATATATGGTACAATTTAAGGAGATGAATTAAATCTTTAGGAAATCTACGACTCTCATCCTAGAGGGTACCTCTTCTCCAATTGTCACAACGATAAATGTGATCAGTGGGAGAATACTTACCCCGCTATGATTGGAAAGAATCCCAAACATAATTTTAGTTTATTTCTATGAGATTGGTATCTTCGTGGATTTAAAATATTCTGGGAAGAGGAATCTGGTCTAAGATTCAACTGTTGGGGTAACAAGACAATTTGGTTTCTACGTTATCATTGTGACGACACTGTCTACTATGACTATAAACCAAGTGATTTTTATTTGGCAGTTACCGAATTTGATTCACTAGTTGAAAACACTGTATGTGATATTGCTTCAAATAGACAGATTGAAACTCGTGAATTTCATAATATGAATGCAAATAGTATCATTGACTATACAAAGAGATATGACAAGAGTGAAGTTACATTGTACTGTACTGAAAATGTGACCCTGACTTTGCAGTCAATCAAGATCAATATACAGTGAATCCAAATGATTTACCACCATTAGTGGTTCACGACAGTTGCCTATACACCGAAGAAGAAGAAGAAATCTAAAGTGAAGATTTAAAGACATTGTTGTATATATATATATATATATATATATATATATATATATATATATATATATATATATATATATATATATATATATATATATATATATATATATATATATATATATGGATTTTATTAATAAACAAATTCACAAACATTTTTTAAGCACTTTACTCTTAGGGCACTGAAATCAATACTATATAGGTCTGAGAGGATATTTTCCACTAGAAAGTCGTTCAGACGGGGATTGTCTACATAAATGTGGAGAAACTGCTTGTAAGTATATCCGCGACATCGGAACACAAAATATAGTAGTGCATGGAAGCCGCAGCTTTTAGTCGTTAAATCCTGAACCCTCTTCCGATTTTGAATAATAGTTTTCCCACTGCTCTCAATATAGTTGCTCATGTGAGGCGAGAAGAATGTATAGGGTAGACCAAGAGGATCAAAAAATTCAATCGTCTTCATTGTTTGAAAGATGCACAGCCAATGACCCGTCAGCACAGTCGACGGACTGCTATTAACAATAATCAAGGTATTGTTGACACTTTGAATTTTTCCAAGAAAGTCCGAGGGCAGAAAATAGGATTTGTACTGAGACATGTGGGGATCCATATTAAATACATTGATTATTTGACTGGTGTTCATGGCGCCAAGTCTAGTAGAACACTGCCTTCGGGAGTCATTTCCCAATAGGTTTCATATTGATTTAGTGAGATTAGTGCAATACTCTCAGCCAATGAGTCGGCAAATGTACACTCTAAACGCACACTCCCTGTACGTACTATACTCATATCCTGTGTACCTGACAAATCCAGTACAATGATACCATGTGTTTTAGCAAACATATCTTCGGTTATACCATTTTCAAATAGTTGCGAATCATGATCTAGGATTTGCATGGTCAACTCATGCAATGTTCTATAGGATTTATCAAAAGATAGATTGTAGAGTGGAATGCCGTTTACTTTGCACACAAGAGATGAAAGTCCAAACATCTCGAATTTATGTGGGCATTCAGTCGATGATCCTATGGCACTGGCGCTTTTTACAAATGCCACAGCGAGTTTTGACGGAATTTCACCATTGATAAAGGATGAATCGGTGAAGGTGCGTGAGCCCATTGCAATATGACGTTGATTGGTGATTGTATGAGGAACACGTAGTTTAATGTTGTTACCATTGACTCTCAGTTTTTCCACTGCCAAAGCAACATAATTCATGACTTGTTGTTTGCTTACAAGAGGTATTGACAAGGTGAGGGAGAGACTTGCATCAGGATTGCCAGCAAGTTCTTTTCTCAATATGAAATTGGAGGGTGCAAGTGTCAGTTTTATATCCATTTTAAGATTGAGCGGCAACCATTGGGGTATATTAAATATTTCATGATATATTTTTCCAACTAAATGTAATTCACTAGTTGTAGCATTTTTAAGTGCATCTGTACTATAAGTATTAGTAATATATTCATATCTATTGGCGGTGCCTCTCAATTCCTTGTATGACTTGGGTGTCATCAACTTGAACTGCATAGAGCTGGTATAATTTGAGACACTGTTGCTTGTGCTCACCAGTTTTCCATTTATGCAGACAGTAATTTGACGACATAAATTATGTAATATACAATTTTCATAGGATATTCCATCGGCCCGAATTGGCATTGTATTATTGGATTTTCGGACTTTCATTTGTAAATCTATAAATTTGAAAGACATATCCATAAGGTAGTCTTCATCGGAATAAATTTGAAAGTGGATATTATCGGAGAGGGGTTCTTGAGGATAAAATTGTTCATAGTATCCATGCTTGACACTCGCATCAACATTTTCAGCATTGAATTGATTCAATGAGGCAGTGATTGAAGGTTGTGAATCCTTATTCGGTAGGTAGGACATCTTAGGAAAAGAAATCCAGTTTCGATCTAACAATTTTCTTCCTGGGGCTTCTGTTTCCACTACGTGTCGGCTTTTTCCTTCTTTTCTTTGACAAGAGGGATGATGTCTTTCGTTTCCGACCTGAGTGGAGACTGATGAGTGATGCATTGTTTCTCGACCTTTTTAAGCCTTTACCATTTTGTTTTAATCTCTCGCCAAGGCTTTGCGCACTGGACCTAAGATTTTCCGAAGCACTTTTTTAAAAATCCTTGCCAGAACTCCAATTGCTGAGCGTATGGAACGTAAAATCCGTTGCCATTGGTACAGGATATTTTCGTGCCAGAGGTAGGGAAGGGTGACAGAGCTTTTCAAACCCGCTGCAGACATAATAATCCAACATTTAATTGTGACCCTTGCTGTTGTTATTTCTATTACCCAGTCGTCCTTGACTTAAAACATTAGAATAGTATTCAATGTCGAGACATACGAATGCCACTTTTTATTAAATATCTTGTTAAATGATGGGACGAAAATGGCATGTAATCACAGCCAAACCTTTTGAAATTGCTATGGGATTACCCAATTCAGTTCTTAGTGTTAACTGACAGAGTTCCAAATAGGAAGTGTTTACGGGGATATACTGAAGATGCTTTATATTGTAGTGGTGAATATGTTCTTGATTGGTTTTTCGTTCAAGAACTCGTAGGAGGGGAACATTTGAATTACCAACCTGTGATGTTTCCACAAATGAAGCGTAGAGAAATATACAAGTGTCTGTGGAGAAGGCAGGCGGATAGTCAGCAAAAATGAAATTAGTGTTTCCGGCACCTTTACCATTGATTATATTGAGCTTAAAGCCAAGAACAGCCTTTAGGTTATCATTGAGAATAACCTTTTCACTGGCAATAGGGGAACTAATGTAGATCTTGCCCTCCTCCTGTGAATAGTTGAAATGAAAAGCTCCTTTTTTACGAGCGGAAATTCTTTTATTAATAGAACGACATAAGTCATTCATACAGGTGAGTTCCTCGTAGGGTAATTCAATATATGGAAAATCCATCCAATTGATTTTTTGAATTTGTTCTTGATCACTTGAGGGTGGTGGTGGCGGCCAATCATAGGGTCTAATTTTTTTTCATATTTACGATCCTTTCTCAGGATGTCATAGGTATTCTTGAGAATGCAGTCGACAAGAGCCACTTCATACTTTCCGTCGTCGAATTTGATGGGGGGGGAGAGTTTCGTCCAAAAATCGCTTGTTTTATTCAATTCATTGTAGAGAGCATCGGAGACGTTAGACATGAAAGTGACAGAGAAATCATTGGGCATTGTTAATGTCTTCAGCACTGACCCAAGAATCAAAATCTGAGTTGTATTCTAGCAAGCAAACAAGCAATTGTCTCTTTCCCCTACGAGTACGACTCTTTAATATCTTCTCATTTTGATACATTTCACTAGTGTTTCTAACTTTTTGAAGTTAATAGTCATAAAAGCCGCCGAGAATCTCTTCATCTTTGCTATCTCGCAGTCGATATGTCGTGGGCTCGGTGTCCATGATTTTGGACACTTTTAGAGTTTCGGTGCTTTATAAATAATTCCCCTTTTCAAAAAATATTGGCGGTTCTATGAATTCGTACAGTATCACCAACATTGAACTTCGTCTTCACGTTTTTTTTTCTATGCCACTATTGGAGTATTGCTTTAGAAAGGTATCAAATGTATTTCCATTGCAATGAACTTCTCATGGGCGGGATTGGGACAGAGATCGATGGGATCATCGGCGGTATTCACGCATAATTTGTTCTATGTCAGGTATAAAAGCCTGTTTATTTTTCTAGGTAAAATAGCTTTAGGTTATAAGGCAAATTGTATTTTCTAATCACTCATCCACTGCAACTTTACTTGAACTCTGACTATGATGTAGTGTTGTATTATATTTCATAAGAACCTTTTGCACATGGGGATTAACAAATTCACTGCCACGATCCGATTGAATTTTTCTATATGAATCGTGTTCAAGAAAACTTTCAATGGCCTGAGCAACTTCAACACCTCTCTTTGATCGCAGTGGAATGGCATAGACATAGCGACTAAAGACACTGATTGCCACCAGAATATATTTGTAGGGTGCATTGTGACGCTGTTGAAGTGCGTCTAAAGTTAAAAGATCCGTTTGCAATACTATGCAGAGGGAAAAAGGCTTTAGTTTGTCGATATTGTTTGCCACGAAGCCTGTGATTTCGATTCAGTGTGTAACTCGGTTAATTCTCTAGATACTCTTTTGATTTTTTCAATGTGGTGCCGGAGACAGCTTAAGAAAGTGTTTTTGGGGAACTTAAACTCCCCTCCTCACCAAAATTTTCCTAAACAGCTTTCAGAACTTCATCCATTTTGAACGTAAATATGTAGTGTAATGTGCACTCCCCTTTTGCACACTGGAGGGTGAATCAATTCGTCTTCGCTTTTGACTAGCAGCCAAAGGTGTTCTAAAATCATTGCTGCTAGTATTTTCAAATATTGAATCTTCTTCTTTTTTAAATGGTGTTGGTGTTGGCGTTTTTGGAGGACTATATTCTCTTAGTTTCTTTAGAATTTGCTTATTGTCAATAAGACTTTTGGGAAAGTTCGATACATTGAGAAAGGTGTATAGATTATTGTCAAATGATAAAAGTCCTTTACGATTCGTCACCATATAACAAATTAAATCAACTAGATTATAACTTTTTCCCTGAATTATAATTCATTTCCCTGTGCTATCGACTTGAACTTGTTCACCAGTTTCCAACATGAGATAGGATAATACTCTTTTACTCTCTTCACGATAGGTGAGTGGCAATAGGTTTCCAATGTTCGATACAATTGAATTCAAGTCCTTCTCCTTTGATGCTGCTGCAAAATCTTGAGGTGATGTTTCCTGCTTAAAGGGATCAGTGGTGACAGCGACGGGTCTCTCACGATAAGGTTTATGTTTCTCCACACGTCACAATGCATCTTGAAGTAAAAGTAGTTTTTTGTCATCGGCAATATTCTCATCATTAATGAATTTGCTTAGATTGTCTTCAAAATGTTCGACGGGCGAGAGGACAAGTTCAAATAGTGTCAATTTATAGGGTTTTGCAATTCTCTAGAGAAAACTGTTTACAAGTCCTGCAATTATTGGCAGGAAAAGTGTGAAAAAGCTACCGCCTGCTTGAAGGAGCCGTTTTCTTTTAAAAATTTTTCACTTGTTTTTACAAGCCAAGGCACGTACAGTGGAACGATGTTGCTTTGTCTGTTGTCTAACACCTTCTGGCAGTTGAGCATTGCCCTCAGTTAAATTTAAAAAGCTCAGATATTAGATTAATGAAATCACTGTCAACACCATGTTTGAGTATGGCCTTCCTAAGCAAGGGTTTTGAAGTGCTTAAAACGGAAAATAAATGCTGTTGTTCGTGTATTTTTTTCAGTGTCATAATGGCAACTAATAACCTTTTCTACTGTTCACCGGAAGATATACTGTAATTTCATTGTCGAAAATGTCGGTGACTACACTTAGATCCTCGTGTGTGCTCTGATTAAGATCCAGCAAAATGTAACCGCAGGGCTTGCTAGTCACCTGAGTGTACGCTGACAACAGAAATTTAGGGGCGCCGGGGTATATCTGTTTATTGAGAGTAATGAATGAGCTTGAAACACGACTGACTCACTAAATAATATAGACAGTGCAATTCAAAGCAAGTGATTTCAAACATTTTCTCTGATGTAGCAGATTCTGTAGAACTCGGGTTATGAAGATCTTCTCATGGTGAGAGCAAAAGGGAACGAGTTGTAACATTTCCTGTTAGAACAGTTCAATGGATTCGGCCAAATCGTCAATAATCAACCATGAGTTCGATTCAATACTATTGAAAACATCAAGTCCCCGTATGAATTGTATTGGTATGGTTGTGGCAATAGCTTTTATTTGATCATAGGACTCTTGCCAAGTGCTATAGCAATAGTAGATTTTTTTCGGTGAAAACAACACTTGAAAACAACACTTGAAAAAAAAACACATGGAACATGAACTAGCACAGTTGAACATTACAGTGAATTTAAAGGTGGGGTTCCCCCCCAGGGCCGCGGGGGCGAAGGCCGGCCGCGGGCGGGACCCCCCCCCCCCCGCGGGAGCTGGCCGTGGGAAGGGCCCCCCACCCCCCAGGGAGCCGCGGGGCGAAAATGGATTGTACACAATAGTTGTCGTCACTGCTGCTACAGGTTAGTTGAGGTTGGGTTAGTTGAGGTTAGTTAATTTATGAACGGGTTGGTGGTTAGGTTAGTTAATTTATGAAAGGTTGATGGTGGTTAGTTGGTTAGTTCAGGTTAGGTTAATTAATCAAGACCAAGTTAATTACCATAGTCTATGCATTCAAATTGGTCTGAAATACGATAGTGACCATCAGGTAAGACACTCCATCCGTTCTCGAGCAAATGGAATTTGCCGGATATACATCACATTACAGTCTTTTCAACTCTCACAGTATAATTTATATACTGTAGAGAGCGAATTGCAAGCACTTGTGCTCTCTGCACTAGGCTACTTTCTACACAGTCTCTGTACACGCTCATGTTGAAATTGCTCTTTACAAAATGTGTAGGCACCCCTTTACACGCCTTCTTTTCATCCCCACTACGAGTTTCAACGCAATAAACTTTGGGGCCCGGGAACACCCCCTGGATATCAAATCACTCCCCGTCTCTGATTTTAACATTAATATTATACAAGCTATATGCAATTCATGTTGATGACACCCAAGTCATATAAGGAATTGAGAGGCACCTCCAATGGATATGAATATATTGCTAATACTGATAGTACAGATGCACTTAAAAATGCTACAACTAGTGAATTACATCTAGTTGGAAAAATATATCATGAAATATTTAATATACCCCAATGGCTGCCGCCCAATGTTAAAGTGGATATAAAACTGACGCTTGCACCATCCAATTTCATATTGAGAAAAGAACTTGCTGCCAATCCTGATGTAAGTCTCTCCCTCACCTCGGCAATACTTCATGTACGCAAACAACAGGTCATGAATTCTGTTGCTTTGGCCGTGGAAAAACTGAGAGTTAATGGAAATAATATTAAACTATTTGTTACTCATATAATCACCAATCAACGTCACATTGCTATGGGCTCACGCGCCTTCACCGATTCATCCTTGTATCAATGGTGAAATTCCGTCAAAACTTGCTTTGGAATTTGTAAAAAGCGCCAGTGCAATAGGATCATGGACTGAATGCCCACTTAAATTCGAGATTTTTGGACTTTCATCTTTTGTGTGTAAAGTAAACGGTATCCCACTCTAGAATCTATCTTTTGATAAATCCTATAGAACATTGTACGAGTTGACCACGCAAATCCTAGATCATGATTCTCAACTATTTGAAAATGGTATAACTGAAGATATGTTTGCTAAAACACATGGTATCATTGTACTGGATTTGTCAGGTACACAGGATATGAGTATAGTAAGTACAGGGAGTGTCGGTTTAGAGTGTACATTTGCCGACCCATTGGCTAAGAGTATTGCACTAATCTCACTAAACCAATATGAAACTTATTGGGAAATCACTCCCAAAGGCAGTGTTCTACTAGACTTGGCACCATGAACCCCAGTCAAATAATTAATGTATTTAATATGAACCCCTACATGTCCCAGTACAAATCCAATTGTCTGCCATCGGACTTTCTTGGAAAAATTCAAGGTGTCAACGATACTTTGATTATTGTTAATAGCAGTCCGTCGACTGTGCTGACGGGTCATTGGCTGTGCATCTTTCAAACAATGAAGACGATTGAATTTTTTTGATCCTCTTGGTCTACCATATACATTCTACACACCTCACATCAGCAACTATATTGTGAGCAGTGGGAAAACTATTATTCAAAATCGGAAGAGGGTGCAGGATCTAACGACTAATAGCTGTCCATGCACTTCTATATTTTATGTTCCAATGTCGCGGCTATACTTAGAAGCAGTTTCTCCAAATTTATGTTGACAATCCACGTCTGAACGACTTTCTAGTGGAAAATATCCTCTCAGACCTGTACAGTATTGATTTCAGTGCCTTAAGAGTAGAGTGCTTTAAAAATGTTTGTGAATTTGTTTATTAATAAAATGCATATATATATATATATATATACAACAATGTCTTTAAATCTTTACTTTAGATTTCTTCTTCTTCGATGTATAGGCAACTGTCGTGAACCACTAATGCTGGTAGATCATTTGAATTCACTGTATATTGATCTTGATTGACTGCAAAGTCAGGGTCACATTTTCTACAGTATAATGTAACTTTACTCTTGTCATATCTCTTTGTATCGTCAATGATACTATTTGCATTCATATTATGAAATTCACGAGTTTCAATCTGTCTATTTGAAGCAATATCACATACAGTGTTTTCAACTGGTGAAGCACATTCGGTAACTGCCAAATAAAAATCACTTGGTTTATAGTCATAGTAGGCAGTGTCATCACAAAGATGACGTAGAAACCAAATTGTCTTGTTACCCCAACAGTTGAATTGTAGACCAGATTCCTCTTCCCAGAATAATTTAAATCCACGACGATACCAATCTCATAGAAATAAACTAAAATCACGTTTGGGATTCTTTCCAATCATAGCGGGGTAAGTATTCTCCCACTGATCACATTTATCGTAGTGACAATTGGAGCACAGGTGCCCTCTCACACACCTCTTCAAGACATGAATTACATCCTTTAATTTGTACTGCATAGCCTCTATGTAATTTACAAGGATTACATAATTTACACTATTCACTAAAGTCATCTATAATTGTACAATTCTCACATTGAGTCCAACTGCCAAGAGTGTACATGCACAATGGACGTATATAGAACATTTTTTGGTTTCCGATGTCAAATCTCTCACAGCTAAAACAAAACTGATCGTCCTCGCTCCATAAATTCAGTGAGGGGAAATGGGGGAGAGGAGTAGCTCTGTAACGTTACCTCTTTCGAAGGAGGAGCCATCGACATTGAATCCATTGTCAATGCTTTCAAAAGTATATCCACGATATGATTTTGCCTTGCTTCAATTAATATATCAATAAATTGACTATAAGCACTTGAGTCACATTTTAAAAGTTTCATACAATAGTCCAATGGGGGAGAACCACTCCTCATTATATTGTCAAGTGTTCTCTGACAAGAGAATATCCTGCGTTTAAGAGATATCTCGAGAAAATCATCATCCAAAATCAAATGTTTTTCCATAAACACTAGATTTGATCTAATTCTCTCTTTCTCAAATTTATTCATTTTTCAATCCTTTCACTCCGACTGCTGACTCTAGACTGACCCTGATTCCTTAGCCCTAACCTAACCTAGCCAGAAAAGAAAGAGAACATTTTCGATTTCAAAACAATTTTATTGAATAATTACAACAACATTAATAATACAGAGCATGTACAATTAGCGATAGAGTTTATTGTCTTCGATATGCTTCACCAATGCACTTAAAGCACATTGAAGTCTATTCACATGTGCTATATCAACTTTAGCGGCAAAACATAATTGATCCTACATTTTAAATTTGCTCAAGGATATCACATATCTTGCATATACTGCATCCCATTCCAGACAAAGACGTGATCCTTTCGTGATTTCCACCACAATGTTTGGTGCTCTTGTATTATTACCTTCAACTCCACTATCAACTTCATAAGAGGGTAAACATTCCACTCGTCATCATCAGCACAAATATATATCCAAATGAGTAAAGTCAAAACTGTTCTCACTCCTTTGAATTCTATTCACAGACTAATAAAACTTTAGCAAATAACTCTTTCCTTATATTCCAACCGGCGCTAATATGTTTGCGAGCCCTCTGATTGGTTGAGAAGGGGGATGTAACCAACTCGCTGATTGGCTGATAAGGAAACACGTGATCTAAAAGTTTTCTATTTCTGGACACTCATAACATTCGCTGAGAGCGTGCACTTGCCCAAAAAAACAACAACATCAAATGCTGTTTCCTATTTCTGGATACCTTGACATTCGCTGAGAGCGTGCACTTACAACAACAATAACAAATAAATCGCCCTTGACATTCGCTGAGAGCGTGCACTTACAACAACAACAACATCGACCTTGGAAATTTAGGTCATTGACCCCATTAACCACGTGTTCTCCCTAATGCCTCTATGCCCATATTTGGTGTTCTCGTCGGACTTCCTGAGGCCTTTCTACTCCTCTCATACCATAGACTTCCAAAAATGCAGCTCCACTGGTAATTAGAAGGCACCCATCAACAAGGAGGACAAAATAACACGCTCCGTAGGACACATGAACTTGACAGAAGAGCCTTTCAGACGAGTCTAATCCCAGTGTGGGAGGACGTCTGTGCAGTGGCCCACTTGAGGAATGATTAGAGCCTACACACTGACACCCTGTGTGCACTACAGACACTGGAGGAATTAAGGTCTAAGGTAAGGCATGGAAACACTTTTTATTATTGATGAAAGGGTATTTTAAAGAATGGTTTAGACACTTAGTCATTTTGACTAATAAGGATGCGTCGTTTCCTGTTGCTTTGTTTTCTGTTTATAAAATAAATATTAGAAATATATGTTCTACATAGGACTGCCTTACGCATATTAAATATGCGTTACCACTGCATAAAAAGGAACCATATGTTTTTTTTTTCATTGGTACTAAAGGATAAAAAAGTGTTTTTGACATTTGTGTCATTTTTGGTGCTTTTTTGTCATTTTTAACTTGCTTCTTTAAATAATTTGTATTTATACACGAAGCGTACTAGCTGTTAGGTTTACCATTCTTCATTTCTCTTTTCTTCACTTAACCCAGCCTGACCTGGAAGACTTTCACAAAAAGTATGTTTTTCTGTAATACTTGCTATTTTTAAGCTCAAAAACACCGAAAGAGAGAGAAAATCTAGAAAACAAATGTTGACATATCTAGGTCATGTTTATATACACTTTTTTTGACATTTTGAAATGAACAGCAAGTGATAAGACTTGCCATTTCACATCAAAAAACGGTAAAAGCTGTAAGAAATCTAAAAAGCAACGGCTGACACTTCCAGGTCAAATTTATGGATACACAATTTTTTTTTCTTTTCAGATTTTGAAAGGAACAGCTAGTGATATTGTATGTCTTATGTTTTATTCAGAAGATTTTTATCGAACTTTTTGTCTATGTAAAAGATAGGATAGTAATACTTTCCGTTGTCTCCATCACAGAAAAATGATAACAATTTACGGAAATTTATGGGAAAAGGGTCGGAACAATATAAATTTGGTAAGACAATTTCAGCCTTCCTCTGAGTTTGTCAAAACTCAGCTTTTCTTGTAAACAAGATGTATTTAGTTTTTTTTTTTGTTATAAAATGATTCATAACTCCATAGTTTGATAGAATTTATAAAACTATAAGATTTTAAAGGTGTTTCTCAAGGACACTGATGTTCCCAGAGGCATATATGCAAAAAACAAAACTTTCCCAAAGGAAAGTAAATAACAACATAGAAACTTAAAAAACAAATCAAATATATGATAGGGGTGCCATATCCCTTAATGAATCTCTTTACGCTAATAATTAAAAAAAAACTTTTTTTTCTGACGGGAGTTAAGAGCCAAGTGGAAACTTTAAACGAAAAAGGATTTTTGTTTCACAACCTATGCAACATGTAAAAAAGACCTAAGGCCGAACTGGCCAGCCATGACAGAAAACACAAAAAATATAAATATGAAAAAAATGTCTATGACCAGTAAATGAAAACGAATCAAAAACGAATATTTCGCCCGTATCTAGCAAGGCGTCTTCAGCGTAGAGAAAAAAAAGCAAACTAAAACTACAAAATATACATAAAACTAAAATAGACTCACCTAAAAATATAATATACAATTACTTAAAATTTAAAATTTGCAGCTACCTTCGTGAAAACACCTCACAAAAGTAACACCTCAGTTTTGTGAGGTGGTTTCATGAAGGTAGCTTCAAATTATAAATTTTAAGCAATTGTATATTATATTTGTAGGTGAGTCTATTTTAGTTTTATGTGTATTTTTTAGTTTTAGTTTATTTTTTGTCTACGCTAAAGACGCCTTGTTAGATACGGGCGAAATATTCGTTTTTTTTCTTCGTTTTCATTTACTGGCCATAGACCCGTTTGTTGTATTTATATTTTTAGTGGTTTATGCAACGTGTATGTTTAAAAATAAGGATAATATGGTGACTGATGGTATTTTCATGTGTTTGTTGTTTAAAGCAAAGATTTAAAGCAAACAAAATTTTGTACTAGAAACAAGAGTTCTTATTTATACCATAAAACTTATTCTAAGGTGCTTTATTTTTCCACTTTACAAGAAATGTATATTGTTTTGTGTTGTCAATAACTGAGAAGCTTCCTCAATAACCCTGCTTCGCAATACAGGGCCCGGGACTCTATCCCAGATGCAAAAAGCTTAGGCGAAAGGCTTGCTACATGTCCCTGTAAAAAAAAAACTCGACAGCTGATGCGCCGACAATTGTCGACGCCCTATGTACCATCAATGGCTCTAAAGGATCTTCATTCTTTTTCCTCCATGCTTAGTAGCTGAGAAAAAGCAGCTGTCAAGAATTCTCTATCAATATTTAAACCAAAGAAGCAGATCACCATGATTCGCTCCATTACAGGTTCTGAATATTTGTATATTTTAACAATTTGATATCATACAGATAGAAATAATTAAGACAAAATTACCAAAAAAAACAAAATTATTAAAATTTTAGATATAACCTAGGGCTATATCAAAGCATTAAGGGGATGGAAGATTAGGTTGAAAGATATTATACAGGTTTTAGTTACAAAAGAATTAACATTACCGAAAATAATAGGAGTATTCTAGTAAAAAATAGTATAATTTCGTATAATCTTCATATTTCGTAAATAGAATGCTTTTAGAAACGAACAGCCTGGGTTTTAAAGGCCACCCCCCTCTACCCACCAGCAAAAGCTTTTAAAGTCCTTAGCAGAAATTGTGGTTAGAAATAAAATTGAAAGAGAAATTGCAAACCAGTTGAAAACAGTCCAAGTTGAGTGATAAACTTGGACGTCACCATTTTTATATATAATACATTTTGCCAACATCGTTCTTTACTTTGGCAGCGATAGCACTGCCTATGATATAACTCGAGTAATACACATGAATAATGATATATATAATGGAGAAATTATTAAGAGAGCATAGCTTGAAGATCTGAATCAAGGACACTAGAAAAGTATTCATTTATAACATTGGAACTATTAGATCCTTTCCTTTCTGCTAGCCCGATAAAAAAAAAACTTTAGCAGACAAAAAAAGTTAGCTACAATTTTTGGAAGGCAATTAATGAGGTAGGGAAAACACACAAAAAGAGAAAAAATTGCATCATAGCCTACTAAAATTGCAGTCATTTAAGATTTTTATAAGAAACAAATAAACGGTTGATCCATTAGCGTTCTTTCCATAAATTTCCAGTGGTCTAATAGCACTGGGAAAAACGGATCCCGTCAGTGCTATCCATGTAAAAATATGATTATTGTTCTTTTTCAGGGTGAGGACCTCCCCCCTCCCACCAATAGCTTGCGACAAACCTCCCACCAATAGCTTGTGACAATTGCGATTCCAATGGTTCCACTTTTATTTCGATTGGCCAATACACCGTGTTCGAGGAATTTCAGGCTCTTTTCAAATTCTCCAATTTTTTTTTTAATCAAAAATTATTGTTCTGTTGAATCAGTGTAATAGATACGGCGACGTCAATCGCAAATCTTCGATTTCGGTTTGGCATCAAATGCAAATCTTTTCAGCAGACCGTTTCTTTGAAAATTTGCTTTGAAAATTTTTATTACTATTTTATTTCTAAATTCGAGGGGCCAGGTTGGTACTATTTTTTTCTAAATTCACGGCGCCAAGTATAATTATATATATCATTTGCCGCTAGTCTCTTTACAAGGTTTTTTAGATGAATATTCAGTCTTCTTTTAAAAATGTCAACAGAGGCACTGTCAGGGTAACTTCCTCAGGAAGATCATTCCAGATCGAAGTGTCAGATGAACGAAGTCCGATGAAGCTTCAAGGACTCGTTTGTCAGCTTCCCAACCTCAAGGTAATTAGACCGAGTTGTGTGTCTTCATGTCTGTCTTGTTGGCTGGACAAGTTAAGGCGCAATAAGAGAAAGCTCAAGAGAGGAGATGAATTTAATATTTATATAAAACATCCATCAACACTACATCAAACCTCTCACTCGTAGACTGGAGAGTACTATGTGCTGTGGTTACTAAGTTTTGGTTACTAGTAATCAAAATTTTGGTTACTAGGTCACTGCTACTGCTACAACCATGTTGGGAAACTTTAAACATCCAGTTAAGTGGTTTTCAACAAAGGTGATTCACCTCAATTGCTTTTATTTCCTAGCTTTCTCCAATCTGGAGATTGCTTTAAGAAGTTACATTTTTGTAATATATCCCTCTTAACAAGCCGCTATCGCAACAAATTTATGAAATTATATACATATGAACATTAGCTTATAAACGAATAATTAGAATCTCTCTATGATCTTCCACTAGTCAGTTAGCAATAGGATAAAAAAAAGAGAAACATCACTGCTACCCATGCTTAACACCTTGCGCAGCTACCCATACCCATGTACATCTTCAATATAGAGTCTTCAATGAGAGGAATTTTAATGGCGTACTTTATTTCTTGGTTTAGTGTCATGTTTGAGGGTTTTTATACTCTTTTTTGAAATTCCAAGAAATTCATTTTGATAATTGAAAGCTATCATTTTGTTAAATGAACAGTAAGTTTGTGAATCAGCGTTGATTGGACAATATTTCTTACCAAGCAGTTTCTTCAAAAAAAACTATTTCTTAGCATGTTTACAATTGCTGCAAATATTGCTGCAGCCATGACAATATTAAAGTGAGGTAGAATTTTTAATAATTACGCTTATAGACCAATTGGGCTTCTTTAGTTGCATTTATTTTAAAGTATAAAATTTCAGCAAAAAAATTGAAAAATAATCCGTGAAAAAAAGATTGCAATTATGGCTGGCTATTCTTTTTGTATGCTTTCTAACTTGGCGCAGTGAGACGAGGGTCAAGAACAAAATATTTTTTTTCGTCTTAAGATTTAAGGGGATCCAAAACCATAGAGAATTAGCGATCAAATAAAAGTTAAAAATAGGGATAAAATCGTTTTTAATAGACCGTTTGCCGCTTATTCGGATCGCTTATTCCAGCCCTGTAAGTTATGGCAGGACCAACCAATCAATTCTAGATAGTTTGGCCAGACAACAGCATCAGTATAAGCTCCTTTTGCACCAACCCGAAACTGAAATCTGTCACGTGACTTCCACGAGTGGTCATCGCGGTATATTAACGTTTTTAATAGACAGTGTATAGAAAATTCACAAAAAATACCAGATATTTCGGTCACATATACAGTGACCGTAATCAGCAGTATACACTGTCAATACACTTTTCTATACACTGTCTATTAAAAAGGATTTTATCCCTATTTTGAACTTTTATTTTATCGTCATGGAAAGGTAGTGTGGTCTCGGAAAGTATCTAGAGAATTAGCGTATCTCTTCCATTATAAACTTTTTTCGTTTGTCTGGCCAAACTATCTAGAATTGATTGGTTGGTCCTGCCATAACTTGCAGGGCTGGAATAAGCGATCCGAATAAACGGCAAAAAAATAGAATCCGATACCTACATTACCTGAATTTTTAGAAAAATCTTTGTAACATCTCTTTTTTGTGCCGGAGATAGAGATGTTCAGTTTTGGTAAAACTGATATCATTAGACAGTGTGAATTTTATTTTTTGATCAATCGGAGCAGATATTTATTTTTATTCTGGAAAGGTTAGTCTTTAAAAATGTTTTAGCATATATGCCAGGAAAATACAAAAAATAACTCTAAAAGAAGTGGCATTTGATCAATTTGGCAGCTGTGCAATTTTTTTGGTGCAATCCGTTTTAATTGAAAACTTTGTCGACACAGTTTCATTGTCGTTTAAAACAAACTTCATAGTCAAACAACAAATTCTCAATAGGTTTCACCGATAGCTAGTCACCTGGGAAAATTTACTAATGGACCCTTTATCCTTTAGGCAGTCAGCCGTTGTTGAGGCTCAAAGTATGATGAGCATCAAGATGAAAGCATCGAATCCTCTTAATATCAATTATTACTTTCGATTGAACAAAAACTACTCTTTCACTTCAGTTTCTCATACCGCATGCTCTTTTGAAGGTGTCTTTTTAAATTTATATAGTCAAATATATAAAGTATTTTCAAAATTATATTTATTTTGCACGTTTTATGTATGAATATCGGAAACAAACTTAAATGACAGTTTTAGGTAATATCCGTATATATTTCGTAATAATCTCTCAAGCAATTAAAAGGCATGTAAATACATTTATTATATAGATATATATTACAGAAAACCATTGTACACTTCATTAAACCATTAGAAATATAGTTGAAGCTTCACGCTGCCTCTTTCTGGGTTCAAGCCAGAAAAAGGATGAAAATTCCTTCAGTAGGCATTTAAGGTTTGAAACTAACAAGATCCACGTGAAATGACCCCCTATTGTAAATTAAGACTTTTCAGAGTGAGTTGTAATTAGCATAGAACTAACGGCTCGAATTGTTTTTTCAATAAATTGTTAAATAATACGATTAAAATCAACAATAATGTTTACAATATTTTTATAATTATGATACTTCATATTTTATTGTATAATTGATCTATCTTTTATTATTTGTAATTTTTTATTTCTCATTTATTGTTATTTTATAATTTATATAAAAATTTAATATAAAATAATTTATCATGCTATAATACAACAATATTGAAAAAATCAGAACCCCTAAAAAACAAAATAGAAAACTTACCATTTGTAACATCAAAAACGACTCTGTCACTTGTCTTGTTTGTTCCTGTCTCAATAAAACGAAGCTTCCCTTCATTTATCATTATCTGATCAAAAGAATTTACATCAACAGAGTATTTTTTTAAATCCTCCTCATAATCATCATCCTCTATCTCTAAGTACCCATTTAATGGCTGTGAAGTTACAACATATACAATATCACTAGGAACCACGTTAGGATGAAAGATATTCAGTATACTTTGGGAAATTCTTGCACTTGTACCTTCTTGGACGATAAGAGTTTTGTTGTTACCAACTCTCAGTGGCTCCCAGTAACTCTCTGAATAAATTTTTATTAAGAATTCACCGTCAGTATAAGCTCCTTTTGCACCAACCCGAAACTGGAATCTGTCACGTGACTTCCACGAGTGGTCATCGCGGTATATTAACCTGCCACGATTCAAGTCTTCCTGTGTGAAAGAGTAGACTCTTTTAGAATCTATTTCAAGAGTTGCAGAGGGACCATCAAGTATTTCATAGACAATATCCTCTGCCCTGACGTTTTGGTTAGTTGCCACAGTAATATTTTTTCCTGAAAAATAGTTTTATCAGTTTAATAGCAATAGCATATACCTTCAGCCATCTTATGTCACTTATAAGATTCAAAGTAATTGATAAACTTAATTAACCAATTGATTATACTTCTTGATTTAATTAGATTAACGTAGAATTTAATAGTATAATTTAATTGTATAATTTAATTGTATAATTTAATTGTATGATTTGAGTAGTTAGATCAATTAATTTGTTAATTGATTTAATTTAATTGCTTCAAATCTTCAGATTGAAACAGCCTTACCAATTCCAGGACTAATAGCCTGTGTAAGTCGCATAAATTCTAAGATTCTTCTAAACATTCTGTAAGTTCTGATTAAATTAGTTATCAGTTTTTAAGTTATTCAAGTTTTTAAGATTGAGGCATTGTTTGCCCTTTACATATTCAAGTTTGAATTTTGTTGGCAGATTAGATTTGGGAGGTTCAAATCGCGACGTGATTTCAATTCTGTGACTGAACCGAGATGTGGTGTAGATGAGGTCTTAGAGTCGAGTCACTTTTTACTCTTTATAGTGAGATGCTTTGTGATCCAGATTCGATTTGTGATTTTTGAATTTTCAACTGCCATCGTTTAGCTCTGTCAGTGTAAGGGTTGGTCAATCTTTAAAAATTTTAATTGCGATGCTTTAGGATGGAAATTCCAATTTAGCGTTTTGTGTTGCAGATCTGTATCATGTGCTCAAACTTTGATATATTGTTGTTTTGGTCCGTTAACCCAGGGTATGTTTGCCCTTTTGGTAATGTTTGAGATTTGAATCGTGGTATCGATTCCTTGTGATTGAGATTCAAACATTGATTTATGAGGTGTGATATGATTTTATTTAAATATTTGAGTATAGGTGTTGTTTCCTTCTTAAAGCTTCGAATTAACCAAAAATTTTTGAAAACAGTAATAAGATGGGATTACTTGAAAGATATTAGGATCTATGGTAAACACCATGAAAATATAGAGACTTTAGACGGCGATGGACCCATAGTTCTCTATTCTACAAACTTATCATCACTATATTGTTCTATATTTCGACAAGGTTGTTTCTATCTCTGTCCTTTTATTCTGACATTTATTTCGACTTAAACATTTCCATCATGTCAGTAGATGTAGTTTATCCCCGGTCAGAGATCGAGCAGAGACTAAGTGTGGCGACGGAAATTTCGTTTCTGTCACAATTGCAGGTCTTATTCGACAGTTTCACACTTCCGAGATTACTGCCAAATACTGCTTGCGTAGATGTTTTAAAGAGGGATCAACAGGGCAATTTATTTTTCCATATAACTTTATTCTCATTGCCCTAGTGACTTTCCATTTGAAAAGAGCTTAGAAAACACTTTTTGACAACTGTCTTAGAAGTATGGAAACGTCCAACAGGACCTTAAGGCGTGATAGCGACTATTTGTATGTTTGACTTAAATTTAATAATAAAGAAATAAGAAGTTCTTTCGTATTCATTCAATTATTTTTATGACCAACTATGACCTATTGTTTATGAAATGGCAACCCAGAATCTGAGAAGCCTCTTGAAACCGAACGTCACGACCTAATATGTGCTGTATTTTAAAATACAAAAACGTATATGCATTGTAAATTTGTATTTTAATGTTATGTTATAGGCCTGAATGGGAGCAGCCCCTTGCCGCCGTGGGTAGCTAGAATGAGAATTTTGAAATTGTTGTATGGTAGATTAATGGATGGAGAATCGCATAAATGAAAAAAAAGTTTTTAGGGAAAAGATATATAAAATGTACTAGAAGAGAAAGAATTATGTATGTGAGGAATTATAAAAGTGGAAAGCTATGGAACGTCGAGTAAGAGGTAAGATACATAGGTAGTAAAGTGAAGGAATAATAGAGAAATAGGGACAAACTAGATTACAAATAAGCAAAGAGTCTTGGATAAAACAAAAAGAAGAAAGAAACAAGATTGATTTTTTTTTTCAGGAGTACGAAAAGGAGTACGAAAAGGAAGCAATAACCGGTTTGATTCTATCCATTACGAGAAGTATCACCGACCTATTATTAAGAAAACGAAAAAGAAGAGGAAACGCAGAAAGGAGGACCAAATACCGCTGGATAAAAGAAAGAAAAGAAGAAGAATTTAAAATATGCATTAGAAAAGGATTTTGTATTTGTTCAATATTATAGTTTATTTTTCATTAAAAAAAAAAAAAAAAAAAAAAAAAAAAAAAAAATGGGCTGCCAATGAAGAACCCGACAAAATATAACCTAACAGACGAGAATCTTTAAGTGAGCAAAGGTTTTCAATTTTTTACGTTAACCGTAGGGACCAAAAGTGTCTAATTTCTACAAAGAAATGCTTATATCCTGCATAAAGAATGCAAAACTTTCACTTTTTCTTTAAATATTTGTATTTTACATAGTGACCCTAAATTTCTCAATAGCTTTTAAATCAACATACATATACTGTAACTTCCATTTTAACTTAGCCCTTCAATGTTAAATCTTTATATCTCTTCTATCAGTATCCCCACCATTTTGTCTCTAAAATTAATTTTCATATTCCAAATCAATCTCATAATGCAAGCAGTAAATTGTAGCGTTTAAAGATCATTTCAAGACTAGAATTCAATATATGCTATTTCCCTTTTATGAAGTTGCTCCACTCAAAACTAAGTATTTATGATCTATTTTAGACGACGAGAAGCTTAATCCACCATAATAAAGGGGGATTGAATTGTTGAAAATGAAGTAGGACTATTTGTGAATCAATAATCGAAAAGAGCTAAGACGTCAAGAAGCTTCTTATTTATTTGTTTTTTTTTTCAGTTTATATTACCTTAGGTCCCCAGAAAGAAAGTGAGGACACCCCCACCTTCCAAGAAGCCCAATAGTATGGGAAGCAGACCATTTAAGAAATAGCTTCAAAAATTATATGTAACTCATCTATGCTAAGAAAAACACATCTTTTTGTCTCCTCTCCGAATTAACGAAAACGATACATATTTATTAGCCTTTTTTACTATCTCAAGTCCCCATAAGGCAGGCTAGAAAAGCCCCTTCCCCCAAAAGAAAACCAAAAGTATATAAATTTTTTTTTTACAATATTCTAAGAAAAGAATTCTTATGTGGTAGAAAAATCATATCTTTAATTTATTTTCCTGTATGTATGTAATATTTATTTATTATTGGGAGGGAGGAAATGCATGCGTGTAGGCCTCAGGCAGCTTGGTGATGCAATGAGGTGTTCAATGAGGTAGAAGTAGTACTATATGCTAAGAGTATTTATAATAAGAATTTATCGGTGTTGCCCTCAAAAATATTTTTTTAATTAATTTTTAAATTTCAATTTGAGTCTTTGTAAAATTCAGTTATTTATTGTGAATGTTGTATTATTATTAGTATTACGGTGATCTATTTATTAAGAGTGTCTGTTTTGTGATTGCGTTATCCTTCTCCTTAATTATTTTGTTTTATTATTCCTTTAATTTTAGTTATTCTTTTAGTTTTTTTTGTCAGCTATGTTTTATGATTGTTGGGTTACCATAATCATAATCAGGGTTCTTATCAGTCATTTCTTGGATAGTCATTTCTTGGATTCATTACAAGATTTCATCGCTGTTCTTCTTAAAAGTGTTTTCTTTTTGTTAGTTTATAATTATTTTTTGTTTTTTGTCTTTACAAAATTCAGCTATTTATTATGAGTGCTATGTTACTATATGTATTGTGAGCGTTATTAAAAGCTATTTACTATAAACATTTGTTCAGAAATTTCATCGTTTTTCTTCCCAATTGTGTTGCTCGGCTCTATTGTTTATTGTTTTGGTTCTATTGTTTTTGAACATTTATAATGTGATTTCCTGGTTCTTCTTCTCAGAAGTGTTGTTTGTCTGTTGTTGTTTATTATTATTTTTGTTTTTTGGTGTTGCAAAATTTAGCTGTTCATAGTGAGTGTTATAATCGGTTTCATGAGAGTTATAATGAGCTATTTGTTATTTGCATTTTTTTGCACTTGGAAAATTTATCTACTTTTTTCTATGTTGTGCTTTTATGAGAATTATGTGAAATATTTTGAGGTGATTTTAAGTATGTATTATAAATTTCATCGTCTTTCACCTTAAACATTTTTGTTTCGTTTGTCTTTATTTTTTTCGGTTTCTTATGTCTCTACGAAATGTATCTTTTTAATATGTGTGTTTGTTATTATGAGCGTTATGACAGCTATTACGAGCTAATTATTATGAGTATTTATAATAAGGCTTTATTGTCATTCTCCCATGAAACGTTTCTTATTGTTAGTTTCTAGTTTTTCTTTTCATTTATTTTTTTATACTCATCAAAATTAATGAGAGTAGAAATAGTTTATATTATTCATGGGAACTAATCTTGATAAACCAAGCACATTATAAATTTTAAAAAGAAGATAATCAAGAAAAGGAAAAATTAATTAACCAAGGACCATGTTACTTTCTTTAAAATCAGTAAAAACTTATGCTTATATCGTTGGTTATGTTTATATTACAAACTATACCCATCATATGGTTTGGGATAGGGGGAGGGGATGTGTTTGGGGCAATTTTATTTGTCTTTTTATGTTCTTTTATTAATAGAGGGTGAGGGAATGTGTTTGGGGCAATCTTTTTTGTTTTTTAGGTTCTTTTATTTTTTATACCCACCTGTTATAAAGCCAAAGGCATTCTTCTTAATACTAATGCCAGTATTATTGACAACCGTGATAAACGGATCAGACGCTCTAATTTCTAGATTTCCAGTCGTATAAAACTGACCGTCCGTCACCCACAGAGCAACAGTCCCAGCAGGAGGTCCATGGTGGCGAAATAGTATCCGATCTTCGTTTAAGTCAGCTTGCGTGAATTGGAATAGCTACAAAGAATGAAAATGATATGTATTATACATGATAGATTGGGAAAACAGGAATTCAAGTTGGACAGCAGAAAAATTAATAGCAAAGCGGCTTGATTCAAGGAATAATAACGTGCTACTTTATTTCAAACACGTAATAAGAACTGGGAAGTTAAAGCATCGAGACATTGTTTTTATTAAAAGAGAAAAAGTGAAAAATATAAGTATAAACTCTATGGCTCGTAAATATTAAAAAGTTAAAAATCTAAGAAGCAGTCGAAATTTTTTTTAAGCAGACGTATTATCTATATAATACGTCTGCTTAAAAAAAATAGTGTTCTTCTACTTTTCATTTCTCAAATTAGTTCTGGTATTAAATATAAAAAAAAGATAAAGATCATCCAGTGCTATTACGGATGCATAAGGCGTTGAATTGGCGTTTTAGTTAATGGGTCTTTTTTGCAGGGATAAGTAGCAATCCCGTCGTCCAAACTTGCAGCGATGAAGATAGATCCCTGGGTCCTGTATCGCTAAACAGAACATCCATCCACTGTGCTACTACAGTGCATTAAATATACTTGACTCTGTAAATAATGCCCCAACAACTCTTTTTCCCTCCTCTCCAGTGAAGCTGACCAAACACAAAGAATTAGAGGAGCAACATCTCGTGAAAATGTTACCTTTGGCCATCACGGGAATGTATTGAACAGACGTCCTCATTCGTGCTTTATAAGCATGAATAACTAATAATTGAGTTTTATAATGGAAATACGTTGAAAATGAAACAAGATTATTTGTGACATTTAATGTGAAATTAAAATACAATTGAGTTGCTTATAAGGGACTAACTTAAAGAGAATTATAAACCATAGTTTTGATGTAGAATTAGAAAAAAAAAGCTTCATATTGTTAGAATTAAAACGATGTCATGACATGATTAATCAGTCACTCAAACTTTTAAAGTGAGATTCCATATTTTAGAATTCTATACACTGACTTTTTTTCTGAACTGCTGGAGTTTAAAAAGAAAACTTAGACCTTTATGGCTGTAATATTAAGCGCTGGAAGGAGAAAAGAAAAAAAAGAAATCGCCCAAAAGCAAAGGGTAAATATCAACCTTTTAAAATCAAACAGTTCGTGGTAACGAACTTTAAGTAAAGAGCGACCCGGCTCAATAGCAACCGAAATTCTAAAAAATAGAATTTTGATACCAATAGATACATTAAAAGAATTATATTTCATTCTGATTTTACATATATAAGTTTCATCAAGTTTAGTTTTATCCATCAAAAGTTACGAGCCTGAGAAAATTTACCTTGTTTTTCGAATAAAGGAGAAAGCACCCCCTAAAAGTCATAGAATCTTAATGAAAAATGACACCATCAGATTCAGCGTATCAGAGAACCCTACTGTAGAGTTTTCAAGCTCCTATCTGCAAAAATGTAAAATTTTGTATTTTTTTGCAAGAAGAAAGATCACAGATTATTTGTTCTTGTATTTGATTATTTGTTACTTGTTTGTATAGGTTTATTTGTTTTTTTTTTGTTTTATCCACAGGGTTAATCGTATTGACCCAGTTGTCCTAGAATGCCATGAGAGGACTGATTTGAACGGAAACTAAAAGTTCTAGTGCCCGTTATAAGTTACCAAAAATGTTTGAGGGCAACTAGGTCCCCTGCCATACTCAATTTTCCCAATGTCACTGGATCAAAATTTTGAGATAGTCATTTTATTCAGCATAGTTTAAAAATCTAATAAAAATGTCCCTGAGGACGACTTAATCCCCCACAGTCCCCGGAGGAAGGGCTGCAAGTTATGAACTTTACCCATTGTTTACATCTAGTATTGGTTGTTAGAAAGTTTAGTGACGTTTTCAAGGGTGTTTTTTGTGCTGGGGGGTTTCGGGGGAGGGGGTTACGTAGGAGGATCTTTCCATGGAGGGATTTTTCATCGGGGAAGAGAATTTTTGATGAAGGGGGCGCTGGTTTTCCCAGCATTATCTAAAACACAATCAGAAATTAAATAAAAAAAGAAGTTTTTTCAACTGAAAGTAAGGAGCAACATTAAAACCTAAAACGAACAGAAATTATTAGTAGAAAAGGGGGTTCGTCCCTTCATTTATAGCTCAGTCTTTACGCTAAAGTATATTTAGTACTTTCAAAGGAGCCATATATTCTAATCAACGGCCTAAAAAACAGCCTTAAAAACGTGATTCAGGGGTCATTCTTAAAGAATTGGAACCAAATTTGAACTTTTGCATGAAAAGCGAGGTGTTGACGAGGGGGCGAACCCCGTCATATACGTAATAATTTCTGTTCGTTTTAAGTTTTAATGTTGCTCCTTATTTTCAGTTGAAATTTTTTTTTTTTTATTTAATACATGAAGAAGAGTGAAAGGATCCTTAACGGATACTAGCTAGACTTAGGAAATCATATTTACTTCCAAAATGGTAGAGGTGAAACTGGTCAGGGTCGTGACGAAGATGTTTCGGAACCTCCACATAAATAAAAAATTCACTAATGTAATTACTATAAGCCTACTTTTGCCAAAGTTGAGCCGTATTTATGAGCTACATACCCAGATTTTTATAGGTCTTTGTCAGTTAATATTGTAAAAAAAACCTGTCCTTAAAAAAAAACTTACAAATTTATTTCCCCTATCACCCAATATTATATATTTTAACTGAAAGTAAAGAGCGACATTACAACTTAAAAAAAAACAAAAGAGAGAAAACACTCAATGAAAAAAAAAGCGATAAACGAGACTGAGGCCAGTGGAGAGAAAAGACGAAAAATGTAAAACAACGCGTATATTTCGCCTGTATAAAAAAAGCGTCTTCAGCACAAGAGAAAACAAGAAGAGCAAGATAAAAAAATAAAAACAACCAAACTAAAACTAAAACAAATAAAACGGCCACCAATAAAACGTCTTTGTTTTTTGCTCAGAAATTACGTGATTTAAAGCCATTAGGCTTAATTTGTTTTTTAATTTTGACTCATTTTCAATTCTAAAATGGGTACATATTTTAAAAGACTTTGGAATCACTGATTCCTTCTTGCATTTTCTTAAGAAATTTTTTTGATTTAACAAATTCGAATGTTTTTTAACCAAAAAGAAATAATAATTGACAGAGGCGGCTAATTGCTAATTGTTACTGCATGTTTTTTAACCAAAGAGAAATAATAATTGACAGAAACAGCTAATCTTAAGCCGAACTGGCCAGCCATGACAAAAAAAAAACAACCGAGAGAAAAAACTCAATGAAAAAGAAAAAACAACAAACGAGACTGTGGCCAGTGGAGAGAAAAGACGAAAAATGTAAAACAACGCGGATATTTCACCTGTATCAAAAAAGCGTCTTCAGCACAAGAGAAAACAAGAAGAACAAGATAAAAAAATAAAAACAACCAAACTAAAACTAAAACAAATAAAACCGACACTAACAAAAAGTCTGTTTTTGCTCAGAAATTACGTGATTTGAAGCTATTAGGATTAATTTATTTTTTGACTCATTTTCAATTCCAAAATGGATACGCAAATTTGTTAAATCAACAAATTTTCTTAAAAAATTGCCAGAAGGAATCATTGATTCCAAAATCTTTTAAAATATGTACCCATTTTGGGACTGAATATGAGCAAAATTAAAAAAACGCTTTGTTTTGATACAGGCAAAATATCCGCGTTGTTTTACATTTTTCGTCTTTTCTCTCCAATGGCCTCAGTCTCGTTTATCGCTTTTTTTTCATTGAGTGTTTTCTCTCGGTTGGTTTTTTTTTCATGGCAGGCCAGTTCGGCTTAAGATCTTTCAATTCGACAACTTAAAACGAACAGAAATTATTCGTATAAGAAAGGGGCTAACCCCTCCTCAACGCCTCGCTCTTTCCGCTAAAGTTTGACTCTGTCTCACAACTTTATTTTTTTAAACAATAAAAAACTTTAGCGTAAATAGCGAGGCGTTGAGGAGGGGACAGCCCCTATTATATACGAAATAATTTCTCTTCGTTTTAATTTTTAATGTCACTCCTCAGTTTCAGTTAAAAAACCTTGTTTTTCTTATTTAATTTCTGAGCGTTTTTCAAATAATGCAGGTTCGAATTTGGCTCACCGTACATGAAAAATAAAAATAAAATATGTATATTAGTTTTGGCAGATTTGTTTCGGATATAAAGGGTTTCCCCCTCCTCAATACCATGCTCTTTAGTAGAGGAGGGGGTACCAGCGCCACGATTCACCCCTGCTGCCACCTACAACTTTTTTGCACACCAAATAAGGGCATGGAATCCCTAGGGAGAATGATTGCGTAATCGGTCAATGACCTCTTTTTCCAAGGTCGATTTATTTGATGTTTCTATGTGTAATAACTCCGGAACGAAGGTTGCACATGCGCATTGAATTCTAACGGGAACAATGTTATTGATCTAGGACTTGAGGGGGAAGTGAATTTCCGAGAACTTGATTGCGTAATCAAAGTGTGTCAACAACAACAACATCGACCTTGACATTCGCTGAGAGCGTGCACTTACAACAACAACAACATCGACCTTGGAACACCTGTGCTGTCGACCTCAATTCACCTATCGTGAATCAATAATTCCCCTTAGAAACAACAAATTAATTCCCCCTTTCTTGACAGATCAATCAATCAATGACATCATCTGTCAGACTTTAAAAATTTTCGCCTCGAAATATTTCTCCAGGAATAGATCCAAATCATTAATGTCTTTGCCTCGGGAACAGTTCTACTGGTCGAACTCCAAAAGATATTAATATCCAAAGGCCATGGAAACAATTAGGCAAGAAACATCTTAGCGATGAATTGTTTTAGCGCGCGAAAAGGTTTCTTATTAATTTGAAATGCATTAGCGCAGAGATGTCAATAACAAAGGAACACGCTGAATTTGCGTTTAGGGATTATTTGGGCGAAACTGTTTTAGACAGGCTATGGAACTATTTCGGCGAAAAAGATAGAGACATTTTAAAAGAAGATTTTTGAAGAGATTTTAGAAGAGAATTTAATGGTGAAACTCTATGGTCGTTATAATACACAAGTTTCATTTGAACAGTGTTGTGAGGTCCTCTAACCCAACCCCAAAGGGTTCCAATCCTCCTACCCAACCCCGAAGGACGCCCCCGGTACTCAAAGGTCCCCCCAGCTCCCAAAGGGCCATCGGCGCCCCCCAAAGGCCCCCCCAGACCTTCAAAGGCCACTCCCGGGCCCCCCAAAGGTCCAGCGAGCTCCCAAAGGGCCACTGGCACCCCCCAAGGCCCCCCCAGACCTTCCAAGGCCATCCCCGGGCCCCCCAAAGGCCCATCGAGCGCCCAAAGGACCAACGGGGTCCCAAAGGCCCTCCCCCGGTCCCCAAATGTCCCCCCGGCACCCAAAGGCCCCCCTGTGCCCCAAAGGCCCTCCCTGTGCCCCCCAAAGGCCCGCCCCCGGCCCCCCAAGGTCCCCCGGCCCAAAGAAGCGCCGCCGGGCTGCGCCGGGGGCCAGGAAAGCGCTGCAGGATGCGCCGCAGGGATGCGCTGCGGGTCAGGAAAGCGCCGCAGGGGATGTGCCGCAGGGAGGCACCGCAGGAAAGCGCCGCAGGATGCGCCGCAGGGATGCGCCGCAAAAAAAAGTAAACTAAAAAGTAAAAATTTCGAAATGTTATTCCCCAAACGCCCTCCTCAGACTCCGAGAGGTCCTCCCCTGGTCCTCAAAGGTCCCCCGGGCACCCAAAGGACCACCCGGCCCTCAAGGGCCCCGGATCCCCAAAGGTCCTCCCCGGGCCCCAAAGAGTCCCCTCTCCATTTTTTTTAATGCTTTTTTATGGCTTTATTATATCTTTTTAGAACAAGTTCCAGAACCTATTTTCCAGATCCACTTTTCAGAACAACTTCAGAGCAAGTTACTTTCTTAATGTCCCTCCTAAACCCATTTTGCAACTTGAAGTACTTATCTTTTTCACCCTCAACTATACTCTACAGCTTTTTGGTTACCTCAACACCAAGAAATACTTTTCAAAGACCATTTCAGAGCAAGTTACTTTCTTAATGTCACTCCTAAATCCATTTTCCAACTTGAAGTACTTATCTTTTTCACCAAAAACTATAATTTACAGATTTTGGGATACATCAACACTAATAAATACTTTTCAAAGACCATTTCAGAGCAAGTTACTTTCTTAATGTCCCTCCTAAACCCATTTTCCAACTTGAAGTACTTATCTTTTTCACCCGAAACTATACTTTACAACTTTTTGGTTACCTCAACACCAAGAAATACTTTTCAAAGATAATTTCAGAGCAAGTTGCTTTCCTAATGTCCCTTCTAAACCTATTTTCCAACTTGAAGTACTTATCTTTTTCACTCGCAACTACACTTTACAGCTTTTTTGGATACCTCAACACCAAGAAATACTTTTCAAGGACCATTTCAGAGCAAGTTACTTTCTTAATGTCCCTCCTAAACCCATTTTCCAACTTGAAGTACTTATCTTTTTCATCACAACTATACTTTACAGCTTTTTGGATACCTCGAAACCAAGAAATACTTTTCAAGGACCATTTCAGAGCACGTTACTTTCTTAATGTCCATCCTAAACCCATTTTCCAACTTGAAGTACTTATCTACTTCACCCGAAACTATACTTTACACCTTTTTGGTTACCTTAACACCAAGAAATACTTTTCAAAGATAATTTCAGAGCAAGTTGCTTTCCTAATGTCCCTTCTAAACCTATTTTCCAACTTGAAGTACTTATCTTTTTCACTCGCAACTACACTTTACAGCTTTTTTGGATACCTCAACACCAAGAAATACTTTTCAAGGACCATTTCAGAGCAAGTTGCTTTCCTAATGTCCATTCTAAACCCATTTTCCAACTTGAAGTACTTATCTTTTTCAACCGCAACAATACTTTACAGCTTTTTGGATACCTCAACACCAAGAAATACTTTTCAAGGACCATTTCAGAGCAAGTTACTTTCTTAATGTCCCTCCTAAACCCATTTTCCAACTTGAAGTACTTATCTTTTTCATCACAACTATACTTTACAACTTTTTCGATACCTCAAAACAAAGAAATACTTTTCAATGACCATTTCAGAGCAAGTTACTTTCTTAATGTCCCTCCTAAACCAAGATTCCAACTTGAAGTACTTATCTTTTTCATCACAACTATACTTTACAGCTTTTTGAATGCCTCAACACCAATAAATACATTTCAAAGACAATTTCAGAGCAACTTACTGTCTTAAGGTCACTCCTAAACACCTTTTAAAACTTTAAGTACTTATCTATTTCACTCAAAACTATACTTTAAAGCTTTTTGGATTCCTCAACACCGAGAAATACTTTTCAAAGAACATTTCAGAGCAAGTTACTTTCTTAATGTCCCTCCTAAACCAAGTGTACAATTTGACGTACATATCTTTTTCAAACACAACTATACTTTACAGCTTTTTGGATACCTCAAAACCAAGAAATACTTTTCAAAGACCATTTCAGAGCAAGTTACTTTCTTAATGTCCATCCTAAACCAAGTTTCCAACTTGAATTACTTATCTTTTTCACTTACAACTATACTTTACAGCTTTTTGGTTACCGCAACACCAAGAAATACTTTTCAAAGACCATTTCAGAGCAAGTTGGTTTCTTAATCTCACTCCTAAACCCATTTTCCAACTTTATGTACTTATCTTTTTCATCACAACTATACTTTACAGCTTTTTGGTTACCACAACACCAAGAAATTCTTTTCAAAGACCATTTCAGAGAAAGCTACTTTCCTAATGTTCCTTCTAAACCCATTTTCCAACTTTAAGAACTTATCTTTTTCACCACAACTATACTCTACAGCTTTTTGATTACCTCAACATCAAGGAATACTTTTCAAAGACCATTTCAGAGCAAGTTACTTTCTTAATTTCACTCCTAAACCCATTTTCCAACTTGAAGTACTTATCTTTTTCACTCACAACTATACTTTACAGCTTTTTGGATACCTCAACACCAAGAAATACTTTTCAAAGATCATATCAGAGCAAGTTACTTTCTTAATGTCCCTCCTAAACCAAGTTTCCAACTTGAATTACTTATCTTTTTCACCCACAACTATACTTTACAGCTTTTTGGATGCCTCAACACCAAGAAATACTTTTCAAAGACCATTTCAGAGCAAGTTACTTTCTTAATTTCACTCCTAAACCCATTTTCCAACTTGAAGTACTTATCTTTTTGATCACAACTATACCCTACAGCTTTTTGGTTACCTCAACACCAAGAAATACTTTTCAAAGACCATCTCAGAGAAAGTTACTTTCTTAATGACACTCCTAAACCCATTTTGCAACTTGAAGTACTTATCTTTTTCACCCGAAACTGTACTTTACAGCATTTTGGATACCTCAACACCAAGAAATACTTTTCAAAGACCATTTCAGAGCAAGTTACTTTCTTAATGTCCCTCATAAACCCATTTTCCAACTTGAAGTACTTATCTTTTTCATTACAACTATACCTTACAGCTTTTTGGATACCTCAAAACCAAGAAATACTTTTCAAAGACCATTTCAGAGCAAGCTACTTTCTTAATGTCCATCCTAAACCAAGTTTCCAACTTGAATTACTTATCTTTTTCACCCAAAACTATAATTTACATCTTTTTGGTTACAGCAACTCTAAGAAATAATATTCAAAAACCATTTCAGAGACAGTTAATTTCTTAATGTCCCTCCTAAACCCATTTTCCAACTTGAAGTACTTATCATTTTCATCCTCAACTATACTTTACAGCTTTTTGGATACCTCAACACCAAGAAATACTTTTCAAAGACCATTTCAGAGCAAGTTACTTTCTTAATGTCCCTCCTAAACCCATTTTCCAACTTGAAGTACTTATCTTCTTCACCCAAAACTATACTTTACAGCGTTTTAGATACCTCAACACCAAGAAATACTTTTCAAAGACCATTTCAGAGCAAGTTACTTTCTTAATGTCCCTCCTAAACCCATTTTCCAACTCGGAGTACTTATCTTTTTCACCACAACCAGATTATACAGCTTTTTGGATACCTCAACACCAAGAAATACTTTTCAAAAACCATTCAGAGCAAGTTACTTTCTTAATTTCTTTCCTACGCCCATTTTCCAACATGAAGTAATTATTTTTGTCACCTTCATCTTTATTTTACACCATTTTGGATATATCAACACTAAGAAATAATATCCAAAGACCTGATCAGAGCAACTGACTTTTTTAATCTCAATTCTACACCCATTTTGCAACTTAAAGTACTTATCTTTTTTATCCCCTTTCTAAGTGAAAAAGAAATTAGTTTTTAATCAATTCTATTTTTCCAAATAATATAAAAATTTTCCACTTCGGTTCAGATTTTTCTCAAAGGGATGAAAAAATTTAAAATAATGTTCCAAATTTTCTCAACAAAGTGAAGACAAGTTTATGATCTCTTCTGAATTTTACCAAAGAACACGCTCCAATTCTAATTTCTCCAGAGAAAATAAAAATCTTCCAATTCAGTTCCATATTTCACAAAGACATAAAGAAATTTAAAGTTCAATTCTAATTTTTCGGTGGAAGATAGAAAAAGTAATACCATACTTGTGAATATTTTCATGGAAGATGAAAAGTTCTAGTCCAATTTAAAATTTTCTCAAAGAAGTGAAGAAAAGTTCAAGTTCTCTTCTGATCTTTACCAAAGAACACACTTCAATGCTAATTTCTCCAGAGAAAACAAAAATCTTCCACTTAAATTCTTAATTTCACAAAGACATAAAGAAATTTAAAGTTCAATTCTAAATTTTTCAGTGGAAGATGGAAAAAGTAATACCATACTTGTGAATATTTTCCCGGAAGATAAAAAGTTCTAGTTCAATTTACAATTTCCTCAACGAAGTGAAGAAAAGGTCAAGTTCTCTTCTGAATTTTACTAAAGAACACAATACACTTCTAATTTCACCAGAGAAAATAAAAATCTTCCACTTAAGTTCTTTATTTCACAAAGACATAAATAAATTTAGAGTTCAATTCTAAATTTTTCGGCGGAAGATAGAAAAAGTAATACTATACTTGTGAATATTTTCAGGGAAGATAAAAATTTTTAGTTCAATTTACAATTTCCTCAACGAAGTGAAGAAAATTTCAAGTTCTCTTCTGAATTTTACTAAAGAAAACAATTAAATTATAATTTCACCAAAGAAAATAAAAATCTTCCACTTAAGTTCTTTATTTCACAATGACATAAAGAAATTTAAAGTTCATTTCTAAATTTTTAGGTGGAAGATAGAAAAAGTAATACCATACTTGTGAATATTTTCATGGAAGATGAAAAGTTCTAGTTCAATTTTAAATTTTCTCAAAGAAGTGAAGAAAAGTTCAAGTTCTCTTCTGAACTTTACCAAAGAATACAATTCAATTCTAATTTCACCAGAGAAAATAAAAATCTTCCACTTAAGTTCTTAATTTCACAAAGACATATAGAAATTTAAAGTTCAATTCTAATTTTTGGTGGAAGATAGAAAAAGTAATACCATACTTGTGAATATTTTCATGGAAGATAAAAAGTTCTAGTTCAATTTACAATTTCCTCAACGAAGTGAAGAAAAGGTCAATTTCTCTTCTGAATTTTACTAAAGAACACAATTCAATTCTAATTTCTCCAGAGAAAACAAAAATCTTCCACTTAAGTTCTTTATTTCACAAAGACATAAAGAAATTTAAAGTTCAATTCTAAGTTTTTCGGTGGAAGATAGAAAAAGTAATACTATACTTGTGAATATTTTACCGGAAGATCAAACGTTCTAGTTCAATTTAAAATTTACTCAACGAAGTGAAGAAAAGTTCAAGTTCTCATCTGAATTTTACTAAAGAACACAATTCAATTCTAATTTCACCAGAGAAAATAAAAATCTTCCACTTCACCTCTTTATTTCACAAGGACATAAAGAAATTTAAAGTTCAATTCTAAATTTATCCATGGAAGATAGAAAAAGTAATACCATACTTGTGAATATTTTCACGGAAGATAAAAGTTCTAGTTCAATTAAAATTTTCTCGACATAGTGAAGAAAAGTTCAAGTTCTCTTCTGAACTTTACCAAAGATCACACTTCAATTCTAGTTTCTCCAGAGAAAATAAAAATATTCCACTTCAGTTTTAAGTTCCCCAAAGAAATAAAGAAATTTAAAGTTCTATTCTAAATTTTTAGATGAAAGAAAGAAAAAGTAATACTATGATTGTGATTATTTTCCATGAAGATCAAAAGTTTTACTTTATTTATAATTTTTCTTAAATTTTGTTCTGATTTTTCTCAAAGAAATGAAAAATTTAAAGTTCTGTTTCAAATTTTTCATAGAAGATAGAAAAAGTTATACATTGATTGTGAATATTCAACATGAAGATAAGGAACTCCACTTTAATTCAGAGTTTTCTCGAAGAAGCGCAAAATGTTCAAGTTCTCTTCTGAATTTTCTTAAAGAAGAGAAAAAAGTTAGCTCAATTCTGAATTTTACCCATGAAAATGAAAAAACCTTCCACTTCAGTTCAAAATTTCTCAAAGACATAAAAATTTAAATTTCAGTTCTAAACTTTTCTGTAGAAGATAGGAAAAGTTATACTATGATTGTGATTATTTTCCAGTGAAGATAATAAGTTTCAATTTAATTCTAATTTTCTTAAATTCTGTTCCGATTTTTTGCAAAGAGATGAAAAATTTAAATTTTTTAATTTAGGTTATGTTAAATTATAATGAGCTCTCATTATAATTTAACCTAACCTTTTCCGGCGAGTATGGTTAGTTTAGGCTAGATTAAGTTAGGTTAGGTTAAGTTAGGTTAGGTTAGCCCATGTACGCTTCACTTAGGTTAGCTTAGGTTAGGTGAGAGACAGGCAAAAAGTTAGGTGTATGATTAGGTTAGGTTAGGTTAGATTAAGTTAGGTTAGGTTAAGTTAGGTTAGGCTAGGTTAGCCTACGTACGCGCGCGTACGTAGGCTAACCTAGCCTAACCTAACCTAACCTCTAACCTAACCTAACTTAATCTAACCTAACCTAACCTAACCCAATCATACACCTAACTTTTTGCCTGTCTCTCACCTAACCTAAGCTAACCTAAGTGAAGCGTACGTGGGCTAACCTAACCTAACTTAACCTAACCTAACTTAATCTAGCCTAACCTAACCATACTCGCCGGAAAAGGTTAGGTTAACTTATCATGAGCGCTAATGATAAGATAAACTAACCTAAATTAAACAAATTAAATTTTTCATCTCTTTTCAAAAAATCGGAAATGAATTTAAGAAAATTAGAATTAAAGTGAAACTTTTTATCTTAACTGGAAAATAATCACAATCATAGTATAACTTTTCCTATCTTCTACAGAAAAGTTTAGAACTGAAATTTAAATTTTTATGTCTTTGAGAAATTTTGAACTGAAGTGGAAGGTTTTTTCATTTTCATGGGTAAAATTCAGAATTGAGCTAACTTTTTCTCTTCTTTAAGAAAATTCAGAAGAGAACTTGAACATTTTGCACTTCTTCGAGAAAACTCTGAATTAAAGTGGAGTTCCATATCTTCATGTTGAATATTCACAATCATTGTATAACGTTTTCAATCTTCTATGAAAAATTTTGAACAGAACTTAAAATTTTTTATTTCTTTGATAAAAATCAGAACCAAATTTAAGAAAAAATATAAATAAAGTGAAAATTTTCATCTTTATGGACAATAATCACCATCATAGTAATACTTTTTCTTTCTTTCAGCTAAAAACTTAGAATTGAACTTTAAATTTCTTTATTTCTTTGGGGAACTTAAAACTGAAGTAGAATATTTTTATTTTCTATGGAGCAATTAGAATTGAAGTGTGATCTTTGGTAAAGTTCAGAAGAGAAATTGAACTTTTCTTCACTATGTCGAGAAAATTTTAATTGAACTAGAACTTTTTATCTTCCTAGACAATATTCACAAGTATGGTATTACTTTTTCTATTTTCCACGGATAAATTTAGAATTGAACTTTAAATTTCTTTATGTCCTTGTGAAATAAAGAGGTGAAGTGGAAGATTTTTATATTGGCTGGTGAAATTAGAATTGAATTGTGTTCTTTAGTAAAATTCAGATGAGAACTTGAACTTTTCTTCACTTCGTTGTGTAAATTTTAAATTGAACTAGAAATTTTTATCTTCCGGTAAAATATTCACAAGTATAGTATTACTTTTTCTATCTTCCACCGAAAAACTTAGAATTGAACTTTAAATTTCTTTATGTCTTTGTGAAATAAAGAACTTAAGTGGAAGATTTTTGTTTCCTCTGGAGAAATTAGAATTGAATCGTGTTCTTTAGTAAAAGTCAGAAGAAAACTTGACCTTTTCTTCACATTGTTGAGTAAATTTTAAATTGAACTAGAAATTTTTATCTTCCGGGAAAATATTCACAAGTATGGTATTACTTTTTCCATCTTCAACCAAAAATTAGAATTGAAATTTAAATTTCTTTATTTCTTTGTGAAATAAAGAACTGAAGTGGAAGATTTTTATTTTGTCTGGAGAAATTAGAATTGAATTGTGTTCTTTGGTAAAGTTCAGAAGAGAACTTGAACTTTTCTTCACTTCTTTGAGAAAATTTAAAATTGAAGTAGAACTTTTCGTCTTCCATGAAAATATTCACAAGTATGGTATTACTTTTTCTATCTTCCACCGAAAAATTTAGAAATGAACTTTAAATTTCTTTATGTCATTGTAAAATAAAGAAATTAAGTGGAAGATTTTTATTTTCTTTGGTGAAATTAGAATTGAATTGTGTTCTTTAGTAAAATTCAGAAGAGAACTTGAACTTTTCTTCACTTCGTTGAGGAAATTGTAAATTGAACTAGAACTTTTATCTTCCATGAAAATATTCACATGTATGTTATTAATTTTTGCACCTTCCGCCGAAAAATTTAGAATTGAACTCTAAATTTCTTCATGTCATTGTGAAATAAAGAGCTTAAGTGGAATATTTTTGTTTTCTCTGGTGAAATTATACTTTTATCGTGTGCGCCAGTACAATTAAGTAGAGAACTTGAACTTTTCTTCACTTCGTTGAGGAAATTGTAAATTGAACTAGAACTTTTTATCTTCCGGGAAAATATTCACAAGTATGGTATTACTTTTTCCATCTTCCACCGAAAAATTTAGAATTGAACTTTAAATTTCTTTATGTCTTTGTGAAATTAAGAATTTAAGTGGAAGATTTTTGTTTTCTCTGGAGAAATTAGCATTGAAGTGTGTTCTTTGGTAAATATCAGAAGAGAACTTGAACTTTTCTTCACTTCGTTGAGAAAATTTTAAATTGGACAAGAACTTTTTATCTTCCAGGAAAATATTCCCAAGTTTGGTATTACTTTTTCTATCTTCCACCGAAAAATTAGAATTGAACTTTAAATTTCTTTATGTCTTTGTGAAATATAGAACTGAATTGGAAGATTTTTTTTTTCTCTGGAGAAATTAGAATTGGAGCGTGTTCTTTGGTAAAATTCAGAAGAGATCATAAGCTTTTCTTCACTTTGTTGAGAAAATTTGGAACATTATTTTAAATTTTTTCATCCCCTTGAGAAAAATCTGAACCGAAGTGGAAAATTTTTATATTATTTGGAAAAATAGAATTGATTAAAAACTAATTTCTTTTTCATTGAGAAAGTGGGTGAAAAAGATAAGTACTTCAAGTTGCAAAATGGGTTTTGGAGGGACATTAAGAAAGTAACTTGCTCTGATATGGTCATTGAAAAGTATTTCTTAGTGTTGAGGTAACCAAAATGTTGTAAACTACAGTTGCGGATTAAAAAAATAAGTACTTCAAGTCGGAAAATGGGTTTAGGAGGGACATTAAGAAAGTAACTTGCTCTGAAAGGTTTTTGAAAAGTATTTCTTGGTGTTGAGGTATCCAAAAATCTGTATAATCTGGTCGTGGCGAAAAAGATAAGTACTTCAAGTTGGAAAATAGGTTTAGGAGTGACATTAAGAAAGTAACTTGCTCTGAAATGGTCTTTGAAAAGTATTTCTTGGTGTTGAGGTATCCAAAAAGCTGTAAAGTATAGTTGAGGATGAAAAAGATAAGTACTTCAAGTTGCAAAATGGGTTTAGGAGGGACATTAAGAAAGTAACTTGCTCTGAAATGGTCATTGAAAAGTATTTCTTGGCGATGAGGTATACAAAAAGCTGTAAATTATAGTAGATGGAGAAAAACATCAGTACATCTAGGTTGAATATGGGTTTATGAGGGACATTAAGTATGTAACTTACTCTCAATGTTCTTTGAAAAGTATTTCTTGGTGCTTAGGTATCCAAAAAAGCTGTAAAGTATAGTTTTGGGTGAAAATTGTTATGACTCACTGTCTGAAAAAGTGCTCTTATTGAACAGATAGACTGGAACTTGTAGTGGTATGTTAATTGAAGAGAATTTCATTGTTTTGATGTGAACAAAAATCTTCGATGTTGTGTTGTGGTGAAATTGGTTAGCTAGCACCTTCGCATAATGGTTTTTCGTGTTCCAATCGGACAGTATTTAGATCAAAAAGATTCGTTGAAACGTACTTCTTCATGTTGAGGTATCCAAAAAGCTGTAGAGTCTAGTTTTGGTTAAAAAAGATAAGTACTTCAACTTGCAAAATGGGTTTAGGAGGGACATTAAGAAAGTAACTTGCTCTGAAATGGTCTTTGAAAAATATTTCTTGGTGTTGAGGTAACCAAAAAGCTGTAAAGTATAGTTGTGAGTGAAAAAGATAAGTAATTCAAGTTGGAAAATGGGTTTTGGAGGGACATTAAGAAAGTAACTTGCTCTGAAATGGTCTTTGAAAAGTATTTCTTGGTTTTGAGGTATACAAAAAGCTGTAAAGTATAGTTGTAATGAAAAAGATAAGTACTTCAAGTTAGAAAATGGGTTTTTGAGGGACATTAAGAAAGTAACTTGATCTGAAATGGTCTTTGAAAAGTATTTCTTGGTGTTGAGGTATCCAAAATGCTGTAAAGTATAGTTTCGGGTGAAAAAGATAAGTACTTCAAGTTGCAAAATGGGCTTAGGAGGGACATTAAGAAAGTAACTTTCTCTGAGATGGTCTTTGAAAAGTATTTCTTCGTGTTGAGGTAACCAAAAAGCTGTAGGGTATAGTTGTGATCAAAAAGACAAGTACTTCAAGTTGGAAAATGGGTTTAGGAGTGAAATTAAGAAAGTAACTTGCTCTGAAATGGTCTTTGAAAAGTATTTCTTGGTGTTGAGGCATCCAAAAAGCTGTAAAGTATAGTTGTGGGTGAAAAAGATAAGTACTTCAAGTTGGAAAATTGCTTTAGGAGTGACATTAATAAAGTAACTTGCTCTGAAATGGTCTTTTAAAATTATTTATTGGTTTTGTGGTATACATAAAGGTATAAAGTACAGTGGCTGATGAAAAAGATATTTACTTCCGTTGGTACAATTGGTTTAGTATTGATACTAAGAAAGTAACTTGCTCTGAAAAAGTCTTTGAAAAGTATTTTTTGGTATTGAGGTAACCAAAAAGCTGTAAAGTATAGTTGTGGTGAAAAAGATAAGTACTTCAAGTGGGAAAATGGGTTTAGGAGGGACATTAAGAAAGTAACTTTCTCTGAAATGGTCTTTGAAAAGTATTTCTTGGTGTAGAGGTATCCAAAAAGCTGTAAAGTATAGTTGTGATGAAAAAGATAAGTACTTCAAGTTGGAAAATGGGTTTAGGAGTGAGATTAAGAAAGTAACTTGCTCTGAAATGGTCCTTGAAAAGTATTTCTTGGTTTTGCGGTAACCAAAAAGCTGTAAAGTATAGTTGTGGGTGAAAAAGATAAGTAATTCAAGTTGGAAACTTGGTTTAGGATGGACATTAAGAAAGTAGCTTGCCCTGAAATGGTCTTTGAAAAGTATTTCTTTGTTTTGAGGTATCCAAAAATCTGTAAAGTATATTTGTTGTTTAAAAAGATAATTAATTTCAAGTTGGAAAATTGGTTTAGGAGTTACATTAAGAAAGTAACTTGCTCTGAAATGTTCTTTGAATAGTATTTATTGTTTTCTAGGTATCGAAACAGCTGTATGATATAGTTGTAATGAAAAATATAAGTACTCCAAGTTGCAAAATGGGTTTAGGAGCTACATTAGGACAGCAGCTTTCTCTGAAATGATTTTTGAAAAGTATTTCTTAGTTTTGAGGTATCCCAAATGCTGTAAAGTATAGTTTCGGGTGAAAAAGATAAGTACTTCAAGTTGCAAAATGAGTTTAGGAGGGACATTAAGAAAGTAACTTGCTCTGAAATGGTCTTTGAAAAGTATTTCTTGGTGTTGAGGTAACCAAAAAGCTGTAAGGTATAGTTGTGATCAAAAAGATAAGTACTTCAAGTTGGAAAATGGGTTTAGGAGTGAAATTAAGAAAGTAACTTGCTCTGAAATGGTCTTTGAAAAGTATTTCTTGGTGTTGAGGCATCCAAAAAGCTGTAAAGTATAGTTGTGGGTGAAAAAGATAAGTAATTCAAGTTGGAAACTTGGTTTAGGAGGGACATTAAGAAAGTAAGTTGCTCTGAAATGGTCTTTGAAATTTATTTCTTGTTTTTGATTTATCCCAAAAGATTTTATTTTTATTTTAGTCATAAAAAGATAATTGCTCATCTTTTGAAAATTGATTTAGGAGTGACATTTAGACATTAAGATGCTCTGAAAAGGACTTTGAAATGTATTTCTTGGTGTTGAGGTAACCAAAAACCTGTAAAGTATTGTTGTGTGTGAAAAAGATAAGTACTTCAAGTGGCAAAATGGGTTTAGGAGGGACATTAAGAAAGTAACTTTCTCTGAAATGGTCTTTGAGAAGTATTTCTTGGTGTAGAGGTATCCAAAAAGCTGTAAAGTATAGTTGTGATGAAAAAGATAAGTACTTCAAGTTGGAAAATTGGTTTAGGAGGGAGATTAAGAAAGTTACTTGCTCTGAAATGGTCCTTGAAAAGTATTTCTTGGTGTTGCGGTATCCAAAAAGCTGTAAAGTATAGTTGTGAGTGAAAAAGATAAGTAATTCAAGTTGGAAACTTGTTTTAGGATGGACATTAAGAAAGTAACTTGCTCTGAAATGGTCATTGAAAAGTATTTCTTGGTGTTGAGGTATCCAAAAAGCTGTAAAGTATAGTTGTGGGTTAAAAAGATAAGTAATTCAAGTTGTAAAAATGGTTTAGGAGTGACATTAAGAAAGTAACTTGATCTAAAATGGTCCTTGAAAATTTTTTCTTGGTGTTGAGTTATCCAAAAAGCTGTAAAGTATAGTTGTGTGTGAAAAAGATAAGAACTTCAAGTTGGAAAATGGGCTTAGGAGGGAAATTAAGAATGTAACTTGCTCTGAAATGGTCTTTGAAAAGTATTTCTTGGTGTTGAGGGATTCAAAAAGCTGTAAAGTATAGTTGTGATGAGAAAGATAAGTACTTCAAGTTGGAAACTTGGTTTAGGAGGGACATTAAGAAAGTAACGTGCTCTGAAATGTTCTTTGAAAAGTATTTCTTGGTTTTGAGGTATCGAAAAAGCTGTAAAGTATAGTTGTGATGAAAAAGATAAGTACTTCAAGTTGGAAAATGGGTTTAGGAGGGACATTAAGAAAGTAACTTGCTCTGAAATGGTCCTTGAAAAGTATTTCTTGGTGTTGAGGTATCCAAAAAGCTGTAAAGTATTGTTGCGGTTGAAAAAGATAAGTACTTCAAGTTGGAAAATGGGTTTAGAATGGACATTAGGAAAGCAACTTGCTCTGAAATGGTCCTTGAAAAGTATTTCTTTGTGTTGAGGTATCCAAAAAAGCTGTAAAGTGTAGTTGCGAGTGAAAAAGATAAGTACTTCAAGTTGGAAAATGGGTTTAGAAGGGACATTAGGAAAGCAACTTGCTCTGAAATGATCTTTGAAAAGTATTTCTTGGTGTTAAGGTAACCAAAAAGCTGTAAAGTATAGTTTCGGGTGAAAAAGATATGTGCTTCAAGTTGGAAAATGGGTTTAGGATGGACATTAAGAAAGTAACTTGCTCTGAAATGGTCTTTGAAAAGTATTTCTTGGTGTTGAGATAACCAAAAAGGTGTAAAGTATAGTTTTGGGTGAAAATGATAAGTACTTCAAGTTGGAAAATGGATTTAGCAGGGACATTAAGAAAGTAACTTGCTCTGAAATGGTCTTTGAAAAGTATTTCTTGGTGTTGAGGTATCCAAAAAGCTGTAGAGTATAGTTGATGGGTGAAAAAGATAAGTACTTCAAGTTGCAAAATGGGTTTAGGAGGGACATTAAGAAAGTAACTTGCTCTGAAGTTGTTCTGAAAAGTGGATCTGGAAAATAGGTTCTGGAACTTGTCCTGAAAAGATATAATAAAGCCATAAAAAAGCATTAAAAAAAATGGAGAGGGGACTCTTTGGGGCCCGGGGAGGACCTTTGGGGATCCGGGGCCCTTGAGGGCCGGGTGGTCCTTTGGGTGCCCGGGGGACCTTTGAGGACCAGGGGAGGACCTTTGGGGGTCTGAGGAGGGCGTTTGGGGGATAAGAGTTCGAAATTTTTACTTTTTAGTTTACTTTTTTTTGCGGCGCATCCCTGCGGCGCATCCTGCGGCGCTTTCCTGCGGTGCTTCCCCGCGGCGCATCCCCTGCGGCGCTTTACTGACCCGCGGCGCATCCCTGCGGCACATCCTGCGGCGCTTTCCTGGCCCACGGCGCATCCCGGCAGCGCTTCTCTGGTCCGGGGGACCTTTGGGGGCCGGGGGAGGGCCTTTGGGGGCACAGGGAGGGCCTTTGGGGCACAGGGAGGGCCTTTGGGTGCCTGGGGGACTTTTGGGGTCCGGTGGAGGGCCTTTGGGACCCCGTTGGTCCTTTGGGAGCTCGATGGGCCTTTGGGGGGCCCGGGGATGGCCTTTGGGGGTCTGGGTGGGCCTTTGGGGCGCCGGTGGCCCTTTGGGAGCTTGGTGGGCCTTTGAGGGCCCGGGGATGGCCGTTGGGGGCCGGGGGGACATTTGGGGACCGGTGGAGGGCCTTTGGGAGCTTGGGGGGCTTTGAGGACCGGGGGCTTCCTTCGGGGTTGGGGTAGGAGGATTGGAACCCTTTGGGGTTGGGTTAGAGGACCTCACAACACTGTTCAAATGAAACTTGTGTATTATAACGACCACAGAGTTTCACCATTAAATTCTCTTCTAAAATCTCTTCAAAAATCTTTTTTTAAAATGTCTCTATCTGTTTCGCCGAAATAGTTCCATAACCTGTCTAAAACAGTTTCGCCCATATAATCCCTAAACATAAATTCAGCGTGTTCCTTTGTTATTGGCATCTCTGCGCTAATGCATTTCAAATTAATAAGAAACCTTTTCGCGCGCTAAAACAATTCATCGCTAAGATATTTCTTGCCTAATTGTTTCCATGGCCTTTGGTTATTAATATCTTTTGGAGTTCGACCAGTAGAACTGTTCCCGAGGCAAAGACATTAATGATTTGGATCTATTCCTGGAGAAATGTTTCTAGGCGAAAATTTTTAAAGTCTGACAGATGATGTCATTGATTGATTGATCTGTCAAGAAAGGGGAAATTAATTTGTTGTTTCTAAGGGGAATTATTGATTCACGATAGGTGAATTGAGGTCGACAGCACAGGTGTTCCAAGGTCGATGTTGTTGTTGTTGTAAGTGCACGCTCTCAGCGAATGTCAAGGTCGATGTTGTTGTTGTTGACACACTTTGATTACGCAATCAAGTTCTCGAAATTCACTTCCCCTCAAGTCCTAGATCAATAACATTGTTCCCGTTAGAATTCAATGCGCATGTGCAACCTTCGTTCGGAGTTATTACACATAGAAACATCAAATAAATCGACCTTGGAAAAAGAGGTCATTGACCGATTACGCAATCATTCTCCCTAGGGATTCCATGCCCTTATTTGGTGTGCAAAAAAGTTGTAGGTGGCAGCAGGGGTGAATCGTGGCGCTGGTACCCCCTCCTCTACTCTCTTTACGTTAAGGATGTTAGCACTTTTAAAAAAGCTTCATATTCTAATTAAACTGCCATCGTGTTTCAATTTTAGTAAACAGTCAAACTTTAGCATAAAGAGTAAAGTATTGAGGAGGGGGCAACAGTTTATATATGGCATAATTTCTGTTCGCTTTTTAAAGAATGCCGGTAAATCTGGCTCACCCTCTATGAAATATACCCCTCCCCCACACTGAAAACTCCTCAGTGGAAATCCAATCCAACCGTAAAGTGCACCCCTCCCGTCAAATTACCTCCTGGCAGTTCCATCCTCGCTGAGAACCCCCTCCCTGTAAAATCGCTTGTGGACGATTCACCCTAAAACATACTTCTTAACATTCTTTCATTTGAATAAGACTTTAATCTCTAATTGGTGTCTCAATCACTCTAGAAATGCCCCCTTCCGTCGACATTATTTTCCAGAAAACAAAACAAACGAAAAAAAAACTCTGGCAAATTCCCTTGGAAAATCTCCACATAAAAAAATTGGCAAAAAGAATGTAAGACAATTAAAAAGAATTTCGTGAAGTAATTCTGTCAAAAACACCCAGTTTAACATTTCCCCTGGAATATTAACTCCCCAGAAATTTCTTTCTCCAAGAAAGATTCTCCCCAAGGAAATCCCCCAAAGCAAAACCCCTTCCTACCCCATCAAAAAAAAATTAACATCTAAAGACATAGCTATTAGATTTTTCGACTATTCTGAACAAAATGGCTAACTCAAAATTTTGATCTTTGGCTGACTTTGGGAAAAAATGAGCGTGGGAAGGGGCCTAGCTACCTTTCAATTTTTTGGTCACTTATAAAGAGCACTAAAATTTTTAGCTTCCGTTCAAATGGGCCCTTTTGCGATATTCAAGGACCACTGGGTCGATACGATCATCCGTGGGAAGAAAAAAAAACAATTAACACGCATCCGTGATATTTCTTCTGGCAAAAAATTCAAAATTCCACATTTTTGTAGATAGGAGCTTGAACTTTCTGCAGTAGGGTTTTCTGGCACCTAGAACCTGATGGTGTGATTTCCATTAAGATTCTATGACTTTTAGGGTGTGGTTTTCTCTTTTGTCGAAAATTAGGCAAATGTTCTCAGGCTCGTAACTTTTGATGAGTAAGAATAAACTTGATGGAACTTATATATTTGAAATCACCATAAAAATCCAATTCTTTTGATGTATCTATTAGTATCAAAATTCTATTTTTTTAGAATTTCGGTTACTATTGAGCCAGCTCGCTCCTTACTTACATTTCGTTAAAGCGAACTGTTTGATAATAGGATATTTCTAAAGTGATAAACTAGGGTGCTTCCCAAACTGGCGATCTGAAACCGAAGAGAGTCAAAAATAATTTCTAAGACCACACTGGCTAATCATGATAAAACGAAACAATAGTAAAAAAAAGAGAAAAACGAGGATTATACAAGCCAGTGAAAAATATGGACTAAAATGCAAATATTTCGGTCAAGACCTCCGCTTGAACGTCCTCAGTGCAAGATAAAAACATCAAAATTACTAATAAAACTCCATGGATACTATAAAAAATTTTCAAACCTTGAAACAAAGCGCAACTAAAATTTGAAGACCCTCTCCATGTAACGGTGAAAGGGTAACCATGTACCCTTTCACCGTTACATGGAGAGGGTCTTCAAATTTTAGTTGCGCTTCGTTTCAAGGTTTGAAATTTTTTTATAGTATCCATGGAGTTTTATTAGTAATTTTGATGTTATTATCCTGCACTGAGGACGGTCAAGCGGAGGTCTTGACCGAAATATTTGCATTTTAGTCCATATGTTTCACTGGCTTGTATAATCCTCGTTTTTCTCTTCTTTTTTTTTACTATTGTTTCGTTTTATGAAGAGAGTCAAATCTCTTCTGCTTTTTCAACTCTTGCCAAGAATGTGACTTGAACTCTAAAAGGTATAAACAACTAATAGCAACAGTAATAGTGTGATGAAGATAAACGTTGAATTGAAAAAGCAAAAATGTATAGATAACGCAACTAAGATAGTGGTAGAAAATTGAATGAAAAAAAAGCATAAATGGGATTAAAGCTTTACTGGAAGTAACTAGATTATTTTGAAATTATTTCGTCTAGGAAAACGGCTGAATTTTCAACTCTTATAAGTTTGCTATACACATTGCAATATGATTACTATAGCGTTAGAACTAAATAATATGTTTTTCGGGTGCTATTTCTACGTGTAATTCCGTCGGACAAAATTTTCATTACTTTCTTTATTAGACTTGCCATCCACTTTTCAGTGGAGGTAGTAGAACTGAACTTGCCAACACCACAGTCAAGGAGGCACACTTGTGCCTTTTTAAAGAGGCGACCCACCACAATGTTAAGCGATTTCCGGTCCTAGCGGTCTCAGAGAGACGGCAGTGATTGAATTTTGTAGCCTAAGCTCAAACTAAGAAACATACAAAATTTCACCCCCCTCCGACTTTATCTTCATGGGGGAAAGTGGGCCGGCAGTTTCGACCCTCCCACCACAGCCCGTCCGACCGTGCTGAAATTTAACGTTGTCCGACCGTTGAAATTTAGAGGATAAGCTTTCCTAGGGCCTGGGAGCTTATCCTCAGAATTTCAGCTCAATCCGATCACTCCTTCCCTGTTTTCCAAAAACCAAATATAGCCACTTAATGTTCACTCAATAAAAAAAAACAAGTTTATTAAACTGAAAGTAAGGAGCGACATTAAAACCTAAAACGAACAGAAATTATTCCGTATATGAAAGGGGATGTCCCCTCCTCAACGCTTCGCTCTTTACGCTAAAGTTTTTCATCGTTTAAAAAAAATAGAGTTGTGAGAAAGTCAAACTTTAGCGTAAAGAGCGAGGCGTTGAGGAGGGGACAGCCCCTTTCGTATACGGAATAATTTCTGTTCGTTTTAAGTTTTAATGTCGCTCCTTACTTTCAGTTTAAAAAACTTGTTTTTTTTATTTAATTTCTGATCGTTTTTTAAACAAAAAAAACTTTAGCGTAAAGAGTGAGGCGCTAAGATGCAATGAATTAAGATAACCCCTAAGGTGCTAAGATCTTTAAAAATGACCTCTTAATCACAAAGGCCGTTAATTAGAATAAATAGCTCTTATGAAAGTACTAAGAAATCTTTGGCTTAAAGACCGAGGCATTGACTAGAAGGTGAACCCAATCATATAGCTAATATTTTGTATTGTTCGTTTTAAGTTTTAATGTTGCTCCTTACTTTCAGTTGAAAAACTTGTTTTTTTATATTTAATTTCTGATTTTTTTTTTAAAATAATGATAGGAAATCCGGCGTCCCCTTCATAGCAATATCCCTTCCCCCATGAAAACTTCCTACATGAAAAGATCCTCCCATATAACCCGCGACCCACCCCCCCCCCCCACTACCAGAAAAAATTCCCCCTGAAAACGTCTGTATACTTCCCAATAACCAATACTATAGGTTAAGATTGGGTAAAGTTCATAACTTCCAGCCTCCCCTGGGGGCTTTGAGGGATTAAGTCATCCTAAAAGACATAGTTATAATATTTTCGACCATGCTGAACAAAATGGATATTTAAAATTTTGATCGGGTGACTTTGGGAAAAAATTAGCATGGGAGGGGGCCTAGTTGCCCTCCATTTTTTTGGTCACTTAAAAAAGGCACTAGAACTTTTAATTTCCTTTCTAATGAGCCCTCCCACGATATTCTAGGACCACTGGGTCAATACGATCACCCCTGGGAAAAAGAAGAAGAAGAAAAAAAAAAATAAATAAACACGCATCCGTGATCTTTCTTCTGGCAAAAAATGGAAAATTCCACATTTTTGTAGATAGGAGCTTGAAACCTCTACAGTAGGGTTCTCTGATACGCTGAATATGATGGTGTGATTTTCATTAAGGTTATATAACTTTTAGGGGGTCTTACCCCCTTTTTTCGAAAATCAGCCAAATTTTCTCAGGCGGGTAACTTTTGATGGGTATAATTAAACTTGATGAAGCTTATATATTTGAAATCAGAATTAAATTTTGATTCTTTTGATGTATCTATTGGTATCAATATTCCGTTTTTTAGAGTTTCGGTTACCATTGAGCCGGGCCGCTCCTTACTTACAGTTTGTTACCACGAACTGTTTGATCAAGTTATTTTTTTTATCAGCCACGCCTACAGGCCACAGTTGGCAACGGATCCGGCTGAATGAGGACTCATTCGAAGCTGAATTCGACCTGTTAGGGCCTTTTGATATTTTCGGACCGAAAAAATGATCCCCCAAATTTACATTTATGAAAATCTCGTTTTCCTATAAGAGCCCATGTTAATTTTTCCCACCACAGCCCCCCCTTTAACATTGTCCGATCGGGCTGAAATTTAGAGAACAAGCTTTCCTAGGGCTTGGGAGCTCATCCTCATAATTTCAGCTCAATCCGATCACTCCTTCCCTTTTTTCCAAAAACCAAAATATCAAGTTTTTTTTTATCAGCCACGCCTACAGGCCACAGTTGGCAACGAATCCAGGTGAATGAGGATTCATTCGAAGCGGAATTTTATCTGTTAGGGTCTTTTGATATTTTCAGACCGAAAAAATTATCCCCCGAATTTATATTTACGAAAAACCTCGTTTTTCGAGGTCCCATGTTAATTTTTGAAATTCCTAAAAGCATAGTATTTCATTATTAAATTAGATCAAAATAGTCCTCTTAACCTGACAAGACCGACTGCAAGCTTCCAAAAATTCCAGCTCTTTCCCAGAAGTTTTTTTGTCGAAAAACGAAAATCTTACTTTGTATTTGCTTGCGTCGAAAATAGATTGCAGAGACTAAAAATAATTTAACAAGAGTCTCTGATAGTATAGTGGTCACTATTCCTGTCTGTCATGCGGAAGAAACGGGTTAGATTCCCCGTCAGAGTAAATTTTTTATATATTGAATTTAAAGTAGTATCTCTTAAATTTAAAGTTTAAAAAAGAAACTCAGTTTCTTTTTTAAATCCAATGTATTAAATCCTTCGGCTCAACAAGCGTCTCCAGAAGAATATCACAGTCGGCCTTCAGCTTACAGGTAAGTCTCCACTGCTTTGATATCATGCCGTATACCCGCATGCTCGAAGAAAATTTGAAAAAAGAAAATCTTACTGTGCATTTGATTTGAGTATTCAGGAATTAAAAGCCTTAACACAAGAATCTTCAAAAACGGGGGGTTTGGGGGCGGCAGCTCCCAACTTTAACCCCTGACACGATCAGCTAACAGTTAGTCAAGCAATAATAAATAATAAACTGTACAAAAACGTGCGGAAATTATTTGAAAAAAACTACGTTTTCTAAAGAGTTAAAGAGGCTGAGTCACAAGTTCGAACCTTAAAACGTACAGGGATTATGAGGTACAGTTAGGGGGAGGGGGCTGCCCCCCCCCAAACCCCCACTTTTGCAGCCTCTTTTGTTAAGATTTTTATTTTGGGGGTCTACCACCCCCCTCAACCCCCGCTTTTTCCCTTGCAAAGAAATGCTTTGCAACACGAACGAAGTCTGGTTGAATTTTTTACCGTAAGAACATCCTATTGCATCTCCTTGGTTAGAAACAGTACTGAGCCTGTTTGCTGGATTTTTTACAGGAGATTTTTCCCTAACCGATAACAAGCTATAATGTGATGAACTTTATACGACCAACTGATTGCAGGCTACAGGACTTAAAAAACCTTAACAAAAGAGGCTGCAAAATTGGGGGGTTTGGGGGGCGGCAGCCCCCCAACTGTACCTCATAATCCCTGTACGTTTTAAGGTTCGAACTTGTGACTCAGCCTCTTTAACTCTTTAGAAAACGTATTTTTTTTCAAATAATATTGCTATAGAATAGGAACAAATTTGCTTTACTTTAGATGCGATATCCGCATGTTGTCTTTCTGACACTTTTTCCTTTACTGCAATTACCATTTTCAAGAATTTAAAGCAGTTTCAGCTTTCTGACAATTTTACAGACACGTGGGGTTTACTAAAATAAAGTGTTTGAGATACATGAATCCTAACTGAGTGAATTGAGAAAATCAAAGAGCTCAATTACACAGTTTATCGCCCCTTCCCAGTGTGTGCATATAGTATCAAGGATTTCTTGAATATACTTTTTGACTTGGCAAAAACAGAAAGGAGTTGTGGTTCAATTAAAAGGATTACAGGCATGTACAGTTCACCAGCAACACAACTGTGCGTCAATCGCTCTTTACGCTAAAGTTTGACTCTGTCTCACAACTTTATTTTTTTAAACAATAAAAAACTTTAGCGTAAAGAGTGAGGCGTTGAGGAGGTGGGGGACAGCCCCTTTCATATACGGAATAATTTTTGTTCGTTTTAAGTTTTAATGTCGCTCCTTACTTTCAGTTTAAAAAACTTGTTTTTTTATTTAATAAACTTTAAAACATTGATATGTCTTAAATAAATACGATAATGATTATAAAAGATGGATCATGTAAGAACAAGACCTATTATACCTTCTTGTTTATATTTAAATATACCCTTTCACCGTTACTGAGAAAGGGTCATCCTATTTTAGTTTTGTATTTTGTTTTAAGGTTTGGTTTTTTATAATTTTAATCAGTTTTATTCTGCACTGAGGACGGTCAAAAGAAGGTCTTGACCAAAATATTTGCATAATTTTTCAATTTTGTCACTGGTTGTTTTTTGTCTTCGTTTTCTTCTTATCTTCGATTTTACCTTTTATTATTTAAATAAATATTCTATTTTAAATATTAATTAATTAATACTGACTACAAAGAGGAGTATATGCAGGGGGGTGGGATTATAAATCCTGAACTGTAGTATTTTTTATAATAATTCACTTGCATTTTTCGTCTACAAATGTCAGAAGCGTCTCCAAAAGGCCAAATTCAAGTGACCACATTCATAAATATTTTTCTTATTTTCAAGATTGGTACCAAATTTTTGAACCGGAACTTTTCGTCATAAACTTTTTCTTATGATATTTACTGCCGAAACCTCACGTACTATTAAAACACCTCAAAAATTGTAGCATCACGGGCATCACGTCTCAATCAAATAATGCAAAAATGTAACCATTACGCTTTCTATCAAATGCTGGTATATCTTGTACATCTTGTTCATTCTCCAAATTTAACCTAAACTTAATTTCATCTTCTTTTTTTGTCTTTTCTCGAGACTTTTCTGGACAATAACAGTTTAGTAATACAAATAAATTAGATTACAATGGTTTTATCATCCTTATGGTGACTGGAGGCTAGAATTTTTTTTTCTCCAGAGTTCAAGAAAGTGGTTTTATTTTTTCATTTTCTGACAAACGGTACCATAATGTTTCATCTTTATTCCCCTTCAACACAGCAGAACATTTTCCTTTTGGTAGCAAGAATATAAACATAAGTATCAAAGCTAAAATTGAAGAAGCGTAGAGTCTATAGGGCTATTAGATAAAAAAAACAAACAAATATTTTGAACTGAAAGTAAGCAGCAACAGTACACCCCCCAAAAAAGAAGTTACTCCGTATATGAAGAGATTACCCCCTCCTTAAAACATTATTCTTTAAACTAAAGTTTTTTGCAGGCTACTGTTAAAAAACACTTCATATTCTAATTAAACGGCCCTTGTGTTTTAGAAGTCGTTCTTTAAAAATTGGGACAAACAGTCAAACTTTAGCGTACAGAGCGAGGTGTTGAGGAGGGGGGCAGCCTGTATATATCTGTATATAATCAAAATATTGAGAAAATTTATAACAGTTTTTCACTGTCTAATAAAAGTATTTTTCTCTATTTAACTGTTATTTTTACGTATATATTTATATATATATATATATATATATATATATATATATATATATATATATATATATATATATATATATATATATATATATATATATATATATATATATATATATATATATATATATATATATATATATATATATATATATATATATATATATATATATATATATATATATATATATATATATATATATATATATATATATATATATATATATATATATATATATATATATATATATATATATATATATATATATATATATATATATATATATATATATATATATATATATATATATATATGTATGTATGTATGTATGAAGTTGATCTTCCTATCGTGTTAGATTGATGAGTAAGTCATTTTGAAAACAAAAAAACCTTAGAAGTAAGTAATAGACTACAGCCAGATAAGCAATATCTGCACAATTTTCGTATATTAGAACATGAACAAAGGCTATTAAATTGGAGAGGGGGGGAGGTTAAAGCTTTTTATCTAAAGGGCTAGCCTACCTTTTTTAGAAAAAAAGTTGAGCGTGAGTTCAACTTTTCCGGAGCATTTGCTTGGTTTTTAACATGAAACTTCCTTAGAAAAAGGATTTGAATGGGTATGACACCACGTCCTTCTAGTTTTTTTTTTTTTTTTTTTTATACTAAGAATGCATTTACACAAGAGAGGACAGGGTGAATCGTTCCTTTTAACAGGTCCAAGTGACCCTCCCTCCCCCATACGAATCCGACAATGATGGTCTTAAAATGCGCTTCTGTTGAAATTGACTCACCCAAATCTCAAAACAGTTCAACTGATCTTTTCTATAGAGGCCACAAATGTGTACAATTTTTGAACAAGTACTGAGTCATTTTAATTCCTTTTCCTTTTATGGAGGTATGACTATAAATTTTGAACTGAAAAAAAAACAAAAAAAAACAAGACTGTAATTTACTGATTCGCAATGACAATTGTTGGGAGCGATTGTGGGGAACTTATTGTTGAAATTGTCGGGAACGACAATTTTCTATCGAAGTCCGTTTTCTATCTCATGTGATTTTTTTTTTATAAACAACTTCCAAAACCTACATTTTATAAATTGTAAAGTTTAAAAGATTAAAAAGAAATTTTAATTTGGAAAATCTATATATCAAGACATGGGACTAGCATAAATAGGCTAATCTAGTTATTGTTTTATTCCTTTTTCATTGAAAGACGTTCAACATTTGGCTTTCTAAACAGTATTGAATTATAGCCTCCTTCTAAAAATGGTAACAGCTTCAGAGAGATGGTTACTTGCTTAAAATAATTTTTTATACTTTGGTTATTTCATACTTTTTTTCTGTTATTTTTCCCTTATTACTTTTCGTTTTAAGTGTCCTTAGTTTGGAGCAAAAAGGTAATGTGCAGCGTTAGCCCCTTTAACGAAATAAGTTAGTAGACATAGTAGCATCAAAGGGCAAAATACAGATTCCTCTATATGTGTGGTTAATTTAGCTAGTTACTTCTCTGACGTATTTTTGTAAACCAGTAACGTTATTCCCTTTTTCTGGAAAAATAAATAGCCTTGCCTTTTTAAACTTGATAGATTTAAAACTTCATACTCAGAAATTTAGCTGCTTCAGAAAGATGAATATTTGCTTAAAATAATTTTTTCAGCTAATGATTTGATCATGATTGATCCTTTTATGTGAAATTTTGAGAAAGAAAAGATACAATATTATTGTATTAATAAATTTTTGTTCAAAACAAAGAGAGAAAAATCTTAAAATAAAGAACAAAAACAACGAGTCTGCGGCCAGTAGAAAACGAAAAGACAAAGAAAACTACGGATATTTTTCGGACCATTCGAAAAATCATTTTTACCATTATATCTCAATTTAAAATTAGGAATATCTTCTAGACGAGAAGTATATTATCTAGACGAGTTTATGTGCTACACACCATTTGAAGTTCGACGGGCATCCAGTATATTACCAAATCTAAGAATTAATCAGCTAACCGTAGCGATTTTGTAAAACGCTCTTGCAAAGCTGCAACCACGAATATATTAAAATTTTTATTTCATATCAGTTTACAGGAGGTGGCAGGGGTAAGTCAATCCTCCGGATATTGTTCGAAAAAATTTTCCCTTAGGATAAATAAATTACTATCGTTTTATTGAGCCTTTTTATTCCCTTAAAAGCAAAATAGAACTTTGCATAATGATTTAAACTGTTAGTAGGATGGTCAAGATTGGGTTTTGAGAAGAATTTAACTCATTTCTTAAGCAAGCGTCCAACTAGAGAAAAGATTGCAAAGAAAGTTTTGAGCCTTTGAATAAAAAAAATTAATTAAAAAACTAATTAGAAAAACTAATTTCTTGTACAATCATTCAGGATACAGGGTAAGGATTACGAACCTTCTAACCCCTTTCCCTAGCCATATTACTAGTTGTAGAAAAACAAACTAAAAGTGTGTACCTGAGTATCCAAATTATCTGTCCTATATAAAGATCCGTTAGGTATTCCTTTCCTTGTGTAGATTATGTGTTCTGGTTTCGTATTCAAATCAGGGTCAATAAAAGCAAGGTCACTCGAAGTCAACAGTTTTTCACCGTTAGTAACAACATGAAACATCTTGTACACACTTCTCACAGGAGCATTATCATTCTTCAGCAGAATCTTAATATTAAAACGTCCAATATACTGAAAATCGTAATCGCTAAGTGTTGGCTCCTCTGGCGTTGCCAAGTATACGAATGAGTCATCTTCCGTCTCTGAATCGTCATGGCTGTAGAACACTCTCTCCTCTTTTATCTCTTCTGAGGTAAAGTAAGTGATATTCATTCTTTCACTATTTTTTAATTCTCGAGTTTTAACACTTAGAAAACCATGACCAGGAGAAACTGTGATGTTGTATACCAGCGGTGTTCGAGCATAATTTATGTTTAAATGCTTTACTGTTATCCCAGAAGACTCGCCTTCATTTACTTCTAGAGTCTCCACTGAAATTATATTTACAGCACTAGGAGGGGGGAGGTAACGAACAACGTAAGACCCTTTTTTTTCTTTTAGACCAGGGGTGGAGACAACAAACGAGAATGAATCCTCAAATGCTGAAAGAGTTTTCCGCAACAACCGGTATTTTAATCGACCTTGACTCAGTGAACTCTGCGTAAAGGTATCCCCAGCGCTTAGCCGCAGCACTTTCGTATCACTTAGCACTAAAACACCATACTGGGGGATTTTATCAATAGTAAACAATAAATCTACATCTAAAGATGGTAAAGGTTCAACCTTATAAAACAGTGAAGAATCTGAAATTACTCCTTCAGAAACACTATTTAAAAGAAGTTCTTCGATTCTGAGAGGGACTATAGTAGCCACTGTGAAATGAATTCGAAAATCGTACACATTAGGACTCTTGTAATTTGCTTCTGGAACACTCACTGTGAACTGAAACTGATCAGTGTCTGGGTTTCCAATTGTGTGAACATATCTTATTTTGTCAGAACCCATTTGTTTAACTGAGAAGTAATTGACATTGTGCCATCGATTGTCAGTTTTGAGTCTAGAAAAAAGGGAATGTGTTTTTGTAGGTAAGTCAATCTACAAGGTGTGAAAGAAAAGCGAGAAGGGGAGAGAGAAGGGGAGAGAGGAAAAAAACAAAGAAAGAGGGGTAAAAGCAAAAATGAGATGGAGAAACAGATACAATGAGATATAGAGGGAAAGAGACATCTAGCTTTATAAGAATCAGAAAAAGAAATTAAAACAGAGAAAGAATATTTAATACAATTTAGATTAACGTCTTTTGGTTAAGATAAAAATTGAACTTATTACAACTGTCCAATACTTCTTTAAACCTCCGCTCAGAAAAAAGAACAATGCTATGAGCGAATAAACTTCATAAAGTTCATAGAGTAATTATACAGTAATTACTAATCATCGTTAACACAAATTATGTTACTGTTTAGCTTCCTTTGAAGGAATCAGCAGAGGTGTGTTCAGAAATCACTCCCTTGGAAGACTATTCTAAGTGGAAATACGGTGACTTGCAAAGCTACTTGTGCCTCTTATAGGTAATTAAATTTAAAAAAAGTTTTTTTTAACTTAAAGTAAGGAGCGACATTAAAACTCAAAACAAACAGAAAGTATTCCGTATATGAAATCTCCTCAACGCCACGATTTTTACGCTAAAGTTTGACTCTTTGGTGCAACTCTACGTTTTAAAACAGTAAAACTTTAGCGTAAAGAGCGAGGCGTTGAGGAGAAGACAGCCCATTTCATATACGGAATCATTTCTGTTTGTTATAAGTTTTAAAGTCGCTCCTTACTTTTAGTTAAAAAAAACTTATCTTTTTCTATTTATTTCCGAACGTTTATCAACTAATACATGTTCGAATTTGGCTCACCGTAAATAAAAAATTAAAACAAAATTGGCAAATTAATATGGGCAGATTTATTCCATATATGATGGGTAGACCCTTCCTTCATACCTTGCTCTTTACGCTAAAGCTTTTAGCACTTTAAAAAAGCTTCCTATTCTAATTACACGACCCCGTTGTTTCAGTAGACGCTCTTAAGAAATTGGGACGAATAGTCAAACTTTAGCGTAAAGAGAAGCAACCCTTCATATATGGAACAATTTCTGTTAATTTTTAAAATAATGCCGGTAAATCTGGCCTACGCTCAATGAAATATGCCCCTCCCCCTCACAGAAAAATCTTCTGTGGAAATTTAATGCAGCGTAAATTGTACCCCCCCCCCATAAAATTCCCTCCAGACAGTTCCATCCTTGCTGAGAATCCCCTTCCCTGTAAAATTGCTTGCGGAAAATTCGACCGGAAAATTTCTCCTTAGCATTCTTTCATTTGAATAAGACTTTAATCTCTAATCGAGTTCTCTGTCACTCCAGAAATGCCCCCTACCGTGGAAGTTATTTCCCGGAAATCAAAACACGCGAAAACAACATCCCGGATAATTCCCCCGGAACATCTCCGCATGAAAAAATTTGGCAAAAGAAAGTAAGACAGTTAAAAAGAATTTCGTACAGTAATTCTCTCAAATACCCCCAGTGTAACATTTCCCCTGGAATATTCATCCCCCAGAAGTTTCCCTCCCCAGAGAAGATTTTCCCTATAGAAATCCACCCCAATCAAAATCCCCTACCTTCCGAAAAAAATGTCTGTATACTTCCCAATAGCAAATACTATGCGTAAGCAACAGGCACATTTCATAATTTACTGGCCTCTTCCCGCGGACTGTGGGGATCATTTTACATCTAAAGACACAAATATTTGATCTTTCAACTATACTGGACAAAATGGCTATCTCAAAATTTTGATCAGATAATTTTGGCGAAAAAAGGCTCGGGAGGGAGCCCAGTTGCCCTTCAATTTTTTTTGGTCCCTTAAAAAAAGCCCTAGAACTTTTAATTTCCGTTCAAATGCAACCTCTCCCGACCTTGTAGGACCTTTATCCTAGAGGATCCCCCTGGAAAAAACAAGCAAATAAACACGCATCCGTGATCTGTCTTCTGTTAAAATAGCGAAATTCCACATTTTTCCAGATAGGACCTTGAAACTTCGACAGTAGGGTTCTCTACTTACAAAAGACAGGCTCCTTACTTACAGTTCGTTACCACGAACTGTTTGATCTGAAAGTGGTGCGTTTCTACGCGTTTGCCATATTTGTTTGACAATCAGTGGGACTCGTCAAAACTGGTCTTTAGATGGAGTGTGGTGTGGTAGATAGTGTTGTAGTGTGTGATATATATAGGAAATAATTTTTGAAAACCGGAATTGACTCCACATCTGATCTTATGCTTAGATGCTGTAAATATCCTCGGAGAAAACTGTTTGATAAGAACTTGAGCCTTTAAGTGGCAGTCAAGGCAATGAATTGCGAGCAAAATCAACGCGTTCTCAAAGCAATTTTATTTAACTTAGTCCGTTTAGGGAACCCAATTTTCAAAGAAAAATTAACCCAAGATTGACCCTGTATCCGTTTATTAGTATGAATTTCATAAAATACGAGGATGTGGCTGTTTAAAATCGTGATGTGGTTGTTATTGGCTGTTTAAAATCGAAGCAGGAGTTGCCTGGTAAAAAAAAAAATATTCAAGCTGTCACTATACAAAAATTTAATAAATTGCTGTTACTATTAAAAAAATCAAAACTAAAAAAATTAAGTTGCTGTTACTATAAAAAATAAACCTATAATGTTGGTACAAAATATGAGATTTACTCTTCTTTCCTGAAACACTATCCAAATATTGCCGAAGATTATCTTTTTCGGCCAACCGTTTAGGGCTAACTGAAAAGCAGGTCTTACACGGTTGGGGTGGGAGGATGTCATAAAGAAAGATTTAAAGGAAATGGGAACTTCCTGGGAGGGTGCAGGGAGGGAGGCATTTGAATAGATTGGGACGAAGGAGAAGCGTGCGTAGCCATGTTGGCCTCAGGTGGCATGGTAGTGCGGTGAGTTGTTAGAAGTAGTAATAGCACTATCCAAAGAAGAAGAAGAAAGAAGAGTCAAAAAGGACAGGAAGAGTAATAAAAACATATTTGTCTCCCAATACAATAAAAAGTAAAAGCTGTGCAACACATCTATTTTTCTTAGACTAAAAAAGAGAGTTTTGGGCAGTCATGAAGTCTTTTTAACTATTTAAGTATTTAAAACTAAACTAGGACCTCCTTTCAATGTAAATACTCCTCCTCCCTTTCTTTTATAAACCTAGGAAATTTTTATATTTCAGGGTAGCAGGTAAGAGATTTTTTTTGCTTTTTAGAGATAAAAGCAAAGAGATCTAGAATGCTAACTGCTTAAGCGGTAAAAGAATCAACTTTTAATCAATTCCTTAGATACCATTTTTATCAAGCAATGTGAGGCAATACTAAGAGAATAATTTGCAAGCTTTAAAAGCCCTTACACTCTTTTAATCAACATTTAAATATGCACTCCAAGCACAAACAAGTTGGGCATTTATGAGCCTTATAAAGTACACTGATAAATGGATAAGTCACAATTCGGTGGTCGTATATTCCTGTAAGTTTTAAGGAGATATACAAAGAGAATAATGTCTGTTTTCTATGTTCTTATGAATATGTAAGAGAGAACAAATTTTCCATTGGGAAAAGTTGATTTAGAGCCTTTTCCTTAGACAGCCTTTCATGCTTTAAAGGATTTTTTAGGCAGTTTTGCACACAAAACGAGAACTAAATTTGCATACCGTTGGAGGTTTCCATAATTAGGTCCCTTTACAATCTCAAATCTGATGTCGAATTCTTGATCAATAGCATTTGTTTGGCAAGTCAGATTCTTTGGGGTCAATAGAACGGAGCCATTGACAACTACAGATACCCCCGTGTTATTTGCTATGTAAACATGGAGCTCAAATGCAGAGACCCTCAAAACTGTGGCAGTTCCTAGAAAAAAGAGAATTTTAATGATCAAACAATTAGTTGTATTTCTTATGTATAACATACTAGTTTTAATTTCGTAATTAAAACATTATATATTATGGATCTCACCAGAAAATCTCTTGGTGGGGGTGGGGGATTGGCAAGTGCTACCAAGAGCTCAGTTTTCAGTGACTTGAGATGTTAATATTTTTCTTTTCCTATCTATACATGTTTCAATGTTTTTAAACATATGTATGCATTGTATTTAAACATCAGAGAACCCTATTTTTGAGGTCGTGATATCTTTAGCTGTGCAGAAGATCAAAATATAGCATAATTTTCATTCTTAGGATCAACAATACCCTTCTCCGTTCATCCTAAATTCTATAGTAAAATCTTTATTAACAAATTATTCAATAAGAACTGCTGTTCAACAAAAAAATTAAATAAAGATTCGAATTTTGTCCAAAATTTCAACTATAGCCCACATTTGAATCTACAAGGAGCAAAACTGTAATTGTGGGATGCGAACAATAAATTTATAAATTACACAATTGATTACACAATTGTGTATATTAATAAATATTAAATATACAAAATTGAGCAGCCAAAAATTCGGGGTTTATGGGCCGGTAGCCCACATCATATATTGGTTAGGCCTAGGAATTATTTGAATAACAGTCAAAATTAAATAAAAACAATATGTTTTTTCAACTGAAAGTAAGGATAAAAATCAAAACCTAAGAAAAAATAAATTTTTCGTTTGTGAGAGCCGTCCCCTTCTCAATCCCTTGCTCTTTACGCTAAAATTTGATTTTTTTTTTCTCACTCCTTTAAGAACAGCTGCTGAAACACAAGTACCATGAATTTAAGGCTGTACCCAGGATTTTTTTTTCAGGGGTAATTTTACTCAAAGGCTTATTTTCAGGGGGGGGGGGGGTTACACTGAAAAACCTCAAAAAACGCATAAAAAGTTTGTTTATACCAATTTTTGTAACGTTTTTACGAGTGAAACAAACGTTTCGTGGGAGGGTTCAAACCCCCTAACCCCCTGTCTGGGTACGGCCTTGCATGAATTAAATAAAAAAAACAAGTTTTTCTAACTGAAAGTAAGGAGCGACGTTAAAACTTAAAACGAATAGAAATTATTCCGTATATGAAAGGGGCTGTCCCCTCCTCAACACCTCGCTCTTTACGATAAAGTAAAGGGGTTGTCCCCTTCTCAAAGCCCAACTCTTTACACTAGTTGAATAAAATTCTAAAAGTTAAAATTCAAAGGTTATTAAATTTAATCAAACTGTTGAAATCAATTAAAATTAAAGCATGCTAGAATTCATAGCCCACATTCCAGTGGAAAAAGTTATTAGCCTGCCAAGTAATAGTTCAACCTGAAGTTACCTGGTCGTATCGGTCTCTACGCCGTCCTGGCAAGACCCGTGATTCAAGTCATGTCATTCATAGCTTTTACAAAAACAAAAGAATATTGCAATGAAGAGAAAATTGATTTCCTTTAAAGCCTGAAACATGGTCCACATTATTATATACTGAACGAAAGCTGCATGGTCTGTAAAGTCAAGCTACCTGACATGAAACTGTTAACGAATTTAACCCCTTATCTGAGCGGATCGATTATAATAGTGCAAGAAAGCAATTTCAATTCCATTTTGCCGACTTTCCATTAAGCTCTTCTCTTTAAGGCTTTCTATGACAAATTTAGAAAGTTGATAGCTGATAAGAGTCCTTTTCTCAAATGCTGAAAGTGTAGTTTTTGGTGATCAAAGAAACTATCCAACTTTTTAAGCTCTGATGCTAAAGATTTTTTGTTTGAGATCTAACTTTATTAGACATCCTTAGATCAATTAATGCAACTTCTTGACAACTAGTTTTTATACGATCTTATTCGTAATTAAATAATAAAAAAAACTCAAAAAGTTTAAATAAAACATTTCTTTAGCAAAAGTAAAGAGCAAAGCTATGCCTTTAGCGGAGAAAGAAAAAACTAACAGAGATTGTAACGAACAATGAAATAAAAGTTAAAATAAAGAGCTATTAGACTTAATAAAAAATGAAACCAATAATGAACTTATAATATACCGAAAACAAAACTGATATCAAACAGTTCGTGGTAACGAACTGTAAGTAAGGAGCGACCCGGCTCAATGGTAACCGAAACTCTAGAAAACGGTATTTTGATACAAATAGATACATCAAAAGAATCAGATTTTAATGGTGATTTCAAATATATAAGTTTAATCTTACCCATTCAAAAGTTACGCGCCTGAGAATATTTGGCTGATTTTCAAAAAAGGGGGAAATACCCCCTAAAAGTTATAGAACCTTAATGAAAATCACACCATCATATTCCGTGAATCAGAGAATACTGTAGAGATTTCAAGCTCCTATTTACAAAAATATGGAATTTTGCATTTTTTGCCAGAAGAAAGATCACGGGTGCGTGTTTATTTTTTTTTTTTTGTGTATTCTTTTTTTTTTGTTTTTAAGGGGTGATCTTATCGACCCAGTGGTCCTAGAATATCGTGGGAGGGCTCATTGGATTGGAAATTAAAAGTTTCCTTTTTAAGCGACCAAAAAAAATATAGGGCAACTAGGCCCCCTCCCGCGCTCATTTATTTTCCCTAAGTCACCTGATCAAAATTTTGAGATAGCCATTTTGTTCAGCATGTTCGAAAATATTATAAGTATGTCTTTTAGGATGACTTAATCCCCAGAAGTTCCCGGGGGAGGGCTGAAAGTTATGAACTTTACCCAATGTTAACATAGTATTGGTTATTTGGAAGTATACAGACGTTTTCAGGGGAGATTTTTCCTGGTAGTGGGGGGAGGATGTCGGGGGTTATGTGGGGGCATATTTCCATGAAGGAAGTTTTCATGAGGGAAGGGACATTGCTATGAAGGGGACGCCGGACTTCCCAGCATTATTTAAAAAAAGATCAGTAATTAAATATAAAAAAACAAGTTTTTCAACTGCAACAGCAGCAACATCAAAACTTTAAACAAACAGAAAATATTACATATATGATAGGGTTCACCCCCTAGTCAATACCTCGCTCTTTAAGCCAAAGATTTTTTAGTACTTTAATAAGAGCTATTTATTCTAATTAACGGCCTTTGTGATTAAGCGGCCATTTTAAAGAATTGGAACAAAATTCGAACTTTAGCTTAAAAAGCAAGTTTTTGACTGGGGGCAAAATCCTCTAATATACCCATTAATAATCTATAAATATAGAAATTTGTTACGCAAGTTTATTCATAGGCTAAGTTAGTTGTATTTATTACTAATAAAAACTTTCGTAAATAAAATTAAACAAGTTTTGAGAAATCTTTTTAACCAAATAAAAGTAAATTAATATTCAAATTTTGTTTTAATTATTCATGTACGATGAGCTAAGATCAAAACCTGCATTGATTCAAAAACGTTCAAAAATTAAATAAAAAAAACAAGTTTTTTTAACTGAAAGTAAGGAGCGACATTAAAACCTAAAACCGAACAGAAATTATTCTGTATATGAAAGGGGCTGTCTCCTCCTCAACGCCTCGCTCTTTACGCTAAAGTTTGACTTTCTCAAGACTCTTTTTTTTAAACAATGAAAAACTTTAGTGTAAAGAGCGAGGCGTTGAGGAGGGGACAGCCCATTTCATATACAGAATAATTTCTGTTCGTTTTAAGTTTTAATGTCGCTCCTTACTTTCAGTTAAAAAAAAAACTTCTTTTTTTTATTTAATTCAACTTAAACCGACCTGAAATTACTAGATATATGAACTGGGAGGTCTTCCCCCTTGTGTCCCAATTTTAGCGTGAGTGTCATTCGCACCTTACTAAAAAACGGATGTCTTGTCAAATAAAAACTCAAGGCCATATCCAGAATGAAGGGTGTTACCGGGCTTCAGACCCCCTTCCTTTCACCCAAAGGTGCAATTCCACTTGGAAAAAGCTATTAAAATGCATAAAAACAAATTTTGGTGCGTTTTGTAGTTTTTTTTCCGCGTTCCGCAACACAAAAATACCCCTTGTCATGAAAAATCCAATATATGCCCTGTATTAATTAAGGTGTTCAAAATACCTATTGTCTTCAATGAAATAAAGCTTATAATTTGCAAAACGAAAGAAAAGCAAAAGAAAAAAACATTTTTTTGTAACCATAAATTAGTCCCGGGTTATCATTTTTCGTTGTTGTTTTCTTGTTGATATTATAATCAATCAAAAGTAAATGAATTTTTTAATTAATTATATAAATAAAGTTACATAAAATTTTATTTAATTATTTATATGAAATATAATTATGATTAATTATATAAAATAAATTTTATGAAATAATCATAATTAAATAATAATTAAAAACTGAAATTCCAATAACAGGCAAGATCACGCAACGAAAATATACTTTCAATGTTTTGTTTGAATTCTTTCTTTTCGGTCTATTTTATTTAAACATATAGAGCAATGGAGCCTAAACTAAACTTTGAAAATGAATAGTTTTAATTTTTGAAGAAATCCATTTTGTTCTTTGAAGTAAAGTTTTGTAATGACAAATCTATTCGGCTCTTTTGTGCACTTTAAAGAAAACTATTTAGAATGAAGAAAGTATGAATGGGACTTTAGTGTATATCAGCCTAATAGAACTAGATTGATGTTATAAAATATATTTGCATTAATTTCGAGAGCTTACGTGAATCTATTTATTCCTCAGTGTTATAATGATAAAAGAGAAATCACTTAAAATATATATTGCTTTCAGTAAAGCTCTAATATCTGTTTCTTTTAACTTTTAACTCATTGTTCGTTATAATTTCAGTTAATTCTTTTTTTTTGCTTCGCTTAAAATATAGCTTTGCTCTTTACTTTCGTTAAAAAAACATGTGTTCTCTATTTAATGTCTGTTTTTTTAAATTAATTTCTGTAAAAATGAAAAATAAAAAAGACAGAAGAAGAACTTAAATGTTTTGAAGATAATGACTGAGTAACTTATGATTTTATTCGAAGGCCCTAATTGAATGAGCAAATAATATTGACCTGTCATTGAGGGACCAAATTAAAAAAAAAATATAATCTGAAACTATGTAAAAAGAAAATTTGTGAAAGAATTTATTTTTATTTGCCTTGTAAGCAAATAGTAAATGAGTTAAATCTTTTAATGGTTTTAAAAATTTATATTATGGGAAACTTTTACTCTATTTCCTTTGTTACTGTGTTGTCACAGTAGTCAAATAAACCAAAGATTAAATTCTAAATTAATACATTATCAGTCCAACTCGTGCAATATTGTCTTTGAATGGTAACTATAGTTTACTCCAAAAGGTTTGTTCTTGTTTTATCCACAATTTTTTTTTTTAGCATTGATGACAAGTTAGCGAAGGTCTTTGCCGAATTATCTGTTTTATCTCTTATTTTATTTTCTCCGCTGGCCGAAAGTATCCCTCGATAGGTTTTTCAGTTATTGTTTATATTTTTGATTACACTGTGTGTAATCAAAGTGTAGTCAAAGAATGTATTTTAAAATCATAAATAATTAGTGCATAACCATAACTATTAGTTTAAAAAAAAAAAAAAAAAAGAAAAAAGAAAACCTATTCCAAATCCAAATGTTACTCTGAGAGCTAACTGACACACGTGCTGATTTATCAAACAGTTCGTGGTAATGAACTGTAAGTAAGGAGCGACCCGGCTCAATGGTAACCGAAATTCTAAAAAACTAAATTTTGATACCAATAGATACATAAAAAAAATCAGATTTTAACGCTGATTTCAAATATATAAGTTTAGAACCTTAATGAAAATCACACCATCATATTCAGCGTATAAGAGAACCGTACTGTAGAGGTTTCAAGCATCTATCTACAAAAATGTGGAATTTTGCATTTTTTGCCAGAAGAAAGATCACGGATGCGTGTTTATTTTTTTTTTTTTTTTTGTTTTTTTTTTTCCAGGGGTGATCGTATCGACCCAGTGGTCCTAGAATATCGTTGGAGGGCTCATTCGAACGGAAATTAAAAGCTCTAGTGCTCTTTTTAAGTGATCAAAAAAATGGAGGGCAACTAGGCCCCCTCCCACGCTCATTTTTTCCCCAAAGTCACCCAATCATAATTTAGAGATAGCCATTTCGTCCAGCATAGTCAAAAATATGATAAATTTGTCTTTGAGGAAGATTTTCTTCCCCGAAGTCATTGGGGGGAGGGCTGAATGTTATTAGCTTTACCCAATTTAAACATAAAGTAATGGTTATTGGGAAGTAGACAGACGTTTTCAGGGGGATTTCCTCTTGTAGGTGGGAGTGGGGAGGGTGGGTGGGGGGTTATATGGGAGGATCTTTCAGTGAAGGAAGTTTTCATGGGGGAAGGGACATTGCTATGAATGGGGCGCCGGATTTCCCATTATTATTAAAGAAAGAGATCAGAAATTAAATAAAAAAACAAGTTTTTCAACTAAAAGTAAGGAGCAACATCAAAACTTAAAACAAACAGAAAATATTATGTATATGAATGGGTTCGCCCCCTAGCCAATACTTCGCTCTTTAAGACAAAGATTTTTTTAGTACTTTCATAGGACCTATTTGTTCTAAATATCGGCATTTATGATTAAGGGGTCATTTTTACGGAATTGGAACAAAATTCGAACTTTAGCTTCAAGAGTAAGGTATTGACTAGGGAGCGAACCCCCTAATATACGTATTAAAAATATATGAATATAGAAGTTCCTTACGTAAGCTAATTTGTAAGTTACGTATTTTACGTTACGTTTTAGTTACGTTTAGTTACGTTTTTAAAACATAGTAGTTACGTTTTTAAAACAATAAAAACTTTACCGTAAAGAGCGAGGCGTTGAGGAGGGACAGCCCCTTTCATATACGGAATAATTTCTGTTCGTTTTAAGTTTTAATGTTGTTCCTTACTTTCAGTTAAAAAAAAACGTGTTTTTTTATTTAATTTTTGAACGTTTTTGATTTAATGCAGGTTTTGATTTTGGCTCACTGTGCATGAATAATTAAAACAAAATTTGCATATTAATTTTACTTTTATTTGGTTAAATGGCTTTCTCGAAACTTGTTTAATTTTGTTTACGAACGTTTTTATTAGTAATAAATATGCGTAACTTACGAACTAACTTACTTAATGAACTTCTATATTCAAATATTTTTAATACGTATATTAGGAGGCTCGCCCCATAGTCAATACCTTGCTCTTTAAGCTGAAGTTGGAATTTTGTTCGAATTCTTTAAAAATGACCACTTAATCACAATGGCCGTTATTTAGAATAAATAGATCTTATGAAAGTACTAAAAAATCTTTGGCATAAAGAGCGAGTTATTGACTAGGGGGTGAACCCAATCACACACATAATATTTTCTGTTCGTTTTCAGTTTTGATGTTACTCCTTATTTTCAGTTGGAAAACTTGTTTTTTTTATATTTAATTTCTGATCTTTTTTTTAAATAATGCTGGGAAATCCGGCGCCCCCTTCATAGCAATGTCCCTTCTCCCATGAAAACTTCCTTCATGGAAAGATCTTCCCACATAACCCCCGACCCAGCCCACCCCCCTACTACCAGAAAAAATCCCCCCTGAAAACGTTTGTATACTTCCTAATAATCAATACTATATGTTTACATTGGGTAAAGTTCATAACTTTCAGCCCTCCCCCCGAGGACTTCGGGGGATTAAGTCATCCTAAGGGATATAGTTATCATATTTTCAACCATGCTGAACAAAATGGCTATCTCAAAATTTTGATCAGGTGACTCTGGAAAAAATGAGCGTGGGAGGGGGCCTAGTTGCCCTCAATTTTTTGGTCACTTAAAAAGGGCGCTAGAACTTTTAATTTCAGTTCCAATGAGCCCTCCCACGATATTCTAGGACCACTGGGTCGATACGATCACCTCTGGAAAAAAAAAATAAAAAAAATAAAATAAACACGCAACCGTGATCTTTCTTCTTATAATCTTAATATTCTAAGCCCCCCCACGATATTCTAGGACCACTGGGTCGATACGATCACCTCTGGAAAAAAAAAAAAAAAAAAAAAAAAAATAAACACGCATCCGTGATCTTTCTTCTGGCAAAAAATGCAAAATTCCAAAATTTTGTAGATATGAGCTTGAAATCTCTACAGTAGGGTTCTCTGATACGCTAAAAATGATGGTGTGATTTTCATTAAGGTTCTATAATTTTTAGGGGGTGTTTCTCCCTTTTTTCGAAAATCAGCCAAATTTTCTCAGGCGCTTAACTTTTGATGCGTAGGACTAAACTTGATGAAAATTATATATTTGAATTCAGCATTGAAATTTGATTCTTTCGATGTATATATTGGTATCAAAAACCCGTTTTCTAGAGTTTCGGTTATCATTGAGCCGGGTCGCTCCTTAAGCTACTTACCGTTCGTTACCACGAACTGTTTGAAACATTACTACCTATCAACATCTTTAAAGTGTTTTAGTGTATTACCATTTCCACTACTTCCCTAGAATCCCCCCTCTTAGAAATCATTATAACATTATGGTAGTATAATACACGTCATTAAGCTGTAAATAATTGTATTTCATAAATGAGTAACAAATTAAAGTTTACCTGTTTCAATTCCATCTGTCACTCTGAGAGCCAGACGACTCACATGGGCCCCTTTATTCACATAGTAGAGTAACCCACTGTTGACATCTTCTTGAGTGAAGGTATATATTGGAACCCCTGGGTTTCGGGCATTTTCAACATACCCAATGTGATTGGCTGACGGATCCGTGGACGTTCCAACACTTAGAATAGTATATTCAAGACCAGACGGATCTGTGTCTGGGTCTGTTGCATTTAAAATATCCACAGTTAATGTTTTTTTTGTGTTTAAAACGATACGTAATACCCGACTGGATGGTATGGTCAATTCAGGAGGATCATTAACCGGAGTAATTGTAATATGAAGAACAAATCGTTGTCTTTCCTAAAAGAGAAAAATCAACATCGTGATAAGTTTTTTGGATTAATTAAAAAAAATGATCCAAAAAAGAAGTTTTTGAAAGAAAATTTCAAAGTCATTTTAAAATCTAAAACGAGCATATGTAAAGTCATGCAATAATTTAGACTCAGACTCATTTATTTTATAAACAACTATCGTAGCCGTGGCCGAAGCCTTGACTAAATGGCGCTGTTTAATACAATTTAAAATTTAAACGGAAAACGATACTAAGAATTAAGTAATAAAGTCCAAATGAAAGCAAATTTAGATTAATAATCACATAAAACATAGATAATAGGTACGGCTATGGATGAAAAGACGAATCCAAAACTGAACAGAAATTAAAATGAATAATTAAACTTAAAACGGATAGAAATTACAACAAAGAGGAGTAGGTCAGCCAAACCTCCTAAAGGCCAGAGGATCATTTGTGCTTTACTGAAAACAATTTTGTTTCAAGCAGTGTTGAATTTCTAATGAGTTGAATTTCATTCGTGTTTTATATAAACTGATGTGTATTTTTGACTGTTCGGATTTCAATTGTTAAAAGACTGAAAAACAAAAAAAATACCAAATTGTCAATATTGCTGAAAAAAATATGGAAAGTACACTCTTTGTTAAGTGGATACTGATACTAATTGCTGGAAGTCTCTTGTTGATTTTTCAATTTTTTGATTATAAAGACGAAATGATTATACTAGCGAAGATTTTCTGGTTATGTTAGGCTATTCTATGCTAGGTCAACTTGTCAAAGAGACAGAATATTTACGTTCTATTAAAATCAAAAATATAGAAATAGAAATCGCCATTGGGTTCCAAAACAAGCAGAATCAAATTTATAGTCTTGACCAAAGAGTATTACTTTGACCTGACCAGCCTATGTGCTAGCAATTGGTAATTTGTATTGCATAAGGCCCTTCCTCGAAGGGAATCTGGAGAGGTAATGCTATTCTTGGACACCAGCCTATAGGATCTTTCAACTATTCTTAACAAATAGCTATCTTAAAATTTGATTATTTCTTTATAGGATGGCTTAAGGTGGTCAAGGGAGCGCCAGGTAGCAGAAAAAAGGACGAAATAGAAGATGATTGTCCTGCAATGACTTTAGACTCCTGAGAAGGACACTAGAACTTTCAATTTTCAATTTAAAAATCCAGCTCACAAGTTTCTACGACAAATCCTCCCATACCATGTGACCAGGGAAAAAATAGTTCATTGAAAACACGTGACTTTTTACTCAGCCTGCGCTGCCGGTGATTCTTAGTGACTTCGTAATTAGTAGTGGCATTTATGTTACTTAATGTTTAAAAGTTATTACCCAAATCAACCCAAAACCGTCGAATATAAAAACGAATGTTTCCAGCAGAACTGGACAACAAACAAACTTTTATGTATTCATTTCCAAATCATACCAACTCCATGGTAACAAGTAACTCTTCTCTGTCCATTAAATCTAACAACCAAAATGTTGAACAAGTTGTTCAAATACATAGGAAGCGTCATCGACAACACTGGCTTGACGATGACAGATGCAATCTCTAGTATAGGACAGGTAAACTACGTCAAGTAAGGAGATCTCAGAAATGTTCTCCGTACCTGAATAAAGCCTTGACCTAAATCAAGAGCAACAGAGGAGATCCCTGGATTTTGAAAAGTTTGATTTCCGTAGAATACTGAAATTCCACTGGTCCCACAAGATGACAAATAAGTTCATCCATGGGATGACGTGACAACCCCTAGTGATCGACATCATGAGTTTAAAGGTGGAGGTATTTAGGACATATCCTCCGTATGAACAACCTTAGAGTCCCAAAAGCTGCTTTACATCGATAACCACCAGAAAATCTTAGCCAGTAAATACCCATAAACACACTACGCTGGATCTACTAGGGGGATCTACACAACGTTCATACCTTTGTTCAACCAGAATGGGAGGACATCACTGCAGCAGTAAACCTGAAAGACAATAAGCGGCACTCTTTGATGCCCTGTGTGCCTCAGGAGGAACAGGTGGAACTAAGGTAAGGCAAGAGAATGTATTCATTTCAACAACAAAACAAATTTCAAAAATACAACCCAGAACACGAAGAGCTAAATGTTCAGCCTAGAGCAAAATGTTGGAAGCATGGAAAAATCAGTTTAAACTTGTTTTCAATTTTCCTTTCATTAAATGAACAGATAAATTTGGCTACACTCCCCAAGTATCTACATAAAAAAGAAGTAAATATAAAATATGTTTTTAACAAATAGACTGCTGTCCTAAACTTAGAACATCAAGAGGGGTGATGAGCGGACGGTATATTTAGTTCTTATGTTTAGACTAAAAATGTTGAAAGTATGTCACGACAATTTAGGTTTTGTTGGAGGAAATCTTTTCTTCACCTTAATAAAGAATTCTTCACCTTAATAAGGAAATGATATTGCCCACACTTCCCAGTTGTACATATATAAATAAAAGGGGAAAATGCATCTTTACCACTATCCGCTGTCCAATATTTAAAAACCACTCGGCGTCATAAGACATGGGATCATAGTTTTGAGGTTCGTGATTTAGGCTAAAAGGAAAAACTATATTTTTGCAAATTTGTCTTCTTTAACTTCCATTTTTTAATTTACTCAATACAGTCGCATGGCTTTTCCTATGCTTTTTGGCTCTTATCAAGCTATGATTCTAACCACCGAATTTATGCGAAATAACTCTCATGTGTTGCTCTTATAATGTTTGAAAGTATACCAAACATCTATGTGCACAACGGTGAAGCTATGAAACTTTTCGACTAAGAGAGGAACTGACATATTTAACACGAGGTAGGAGAGACGCATCAATAGTGAAATAAAAATGGTTCCTCTACCTCAGAGACAACGGAACATTATTTTATGTTCTTCGTTTATTTTATGAAACTTCAAAAAGGGCACCTTCGATTGGAAATTGAAAGGATTAGTTCCCTATTTAATAGTTGAAAATGATTGGAGAGCAACCAACCGCCTCCCACGCCAATCATGTCTCCAAACACATCAAATCAAAATTTTGAGATATGTATTTTATTCAGCGTAGTTAAAGATCTAGAAAATTAAGTCATTGAGGGTGACCCCACCCTCCACAGCCCGCAGGGCAAGGGTTGTAATTTATGCCCAGGGGCATACACTTCTTATAGAAAAAGTGGTCGCATGAACTTCGGAGGGAGATCATTGGATTAGCAATCAGAAGTTCTAGTGCCCTGATTAAGAGTCAAAGTGATCGGAGGGCATATACCCCCCCCCCCGCTACACACACATGTCATATTTTCACAAAATGTATCTGATAGAAATTTTGAGATAGACATTGTTCAAAAATAGTCCAAAGATCATATAACAAGGCCTCTGGGGTTGACACAATCTTTAAGAATCTAGGGGTAAAGGTTGTAAGTCATGTGCCAAGGGCATATAAGGTTTTCATGGAAGGAGTGGTCGTGTAAACTTTAGAAGAGGCTCATTTCATTGGAAACTTATAGTTCTGGTTTCCTTTTTAGAGTCAAATGTGATTGATAGTATTTAACCCCCCCCCCTCCTCCCTCACATCCTCTTTTCTGGAAACACATCTAATTGAAATTTGGATATAGCCATATTTGTTTTGAGATGGCCATTTGTTGTTGTAGATACTTCGAAAAGGGCTCATTCGATTGGAAATTGAAAGGACTAGTGCCCTTTTTAATAGTAAAAGTGCCCTTTTTTCGGGGGGGGGGGTTACTAATTTTTGACTCAGTTTTCAACTAATTTTACTGATTTTTACCTAGGTTTTACTAATTTTCGACTTATTTTCGACTCGGTCAAAATTTCGGGGGGGGGGGTCAAACCGGTAACCCCCCCCCCCTGGATACGGCCTTGGTAAAAAGTGATTGGAGGGCAACCGGCCACCAACCCTCACGCCCAAAATTTCCCCAAACATATCCAACCAAAATTTTGAGATAGCTATTTGTTTAGCGTAGTTGAAAGGTCTGGAAATTATGCCCTTGAAGATAACAGCCTCCCCCAAAGCCCTCAGCACAAGATTGTAGGTTATGCCCCGAAGGCATATAAGGTTTTTATGGAAAGGGTGGTCGTATAAACTTTAGAGGGGGACTCATTAGATTGGAAATCAGAACTTCTAGTGCCCTTCTTATGATTCAAAGGGCTCGGGGGGGGGAGGAGCCACCTCCCACGTCGTCTTTTCCCCAAATTCATCCGATTGAAATTTGAGATAGCCATTTTTCCAAAAATGGTCCAAAGATCTTATAACAAAGACTTTGGGGTTGACACAATGCCCCAGAGTCTGGGGGCAAGTGTTGTAAGTTATGCACTAGGGGCATAAAAATTTTTTACGGAAGGGATAGTGGTGTGAAATTCGAACGGCTTATTCGATTGGAAATGTATAGTTCTAGTTCCCTTTTAAGAGTAAAACCTTTTCTTGAAACGCATGCAATTGAAATTGTGAGAGAACCATTTTATTACCAATACTTCATAAATCTTATAATAATGTCTTAAGGGTGGAAACAAACACCCAGAGCCCTTGGGAAAAGGTAGTAATTTGTGCCCCGGGGTATGTAAGGTTTTTATGGAACGGTTAGTCGTATAAACTTTGGATCGGATGTAGCTCATTTGATTGAAAGTCGGAATTTCTGTACCCTTTTTAAGAGTCGAAAGTGAATGGAGGGCAATCAGCCTCCTCCAAGCCTATTGTTTGCCAAAACATAGCTGATTGAAAGTTTAAGAGAGTTACTTTGTTCAGAATTGTTGAAAAGTCCAGTAGTTATGTTTTTGGGGAGATCAACCTTCCTACAGTCCTCACGGCAAGAGCTGTAAGTTAGGCAATTCGGTCATTGTTTAAATATAATGTATGTTATTAAGAAAGGTATTCATATTCGAACTTTACTTTACAGATTGTAAAAAGGGCGTAACTCAGGAATAACCGAGTATATTAATTTGCAAAATTCAGGAAACGATAAGGAAGATGATCAAAAAGGAAATATTTGTAAGCTACTAATGCTTCTACAACAATTATTACCACACTAATCCATTTGCAATATTGAGTGGAAATTTTAACCAAATCAAATATCGCTATGTGCATGCACATTGTCAAAAAAGCATATCTCAAGAACTGATTTGGGTATTAAGTAAGAACTCTCAGAGAATGCTTAAAGGGGAAGATCATATCACCGAATGGCAATAAGTGCGCACTACTGCTAATATTACTGTTACTGCTGCATTTACTACTACTACTTCTACTACTCCTATTGCACTACTTGTAATGCTAAGAGCACTGAAATGAAAATTTCAAGAAGAATATGAACATACAGGTTATCAAAAGGACATATAAGCAATGTTATTGCGATGGCTAATTTTATTAAGTTGAAATTTACAGGACTAGATGAGAGGGATGTTCGTCTGACCAAAATTGTATATCTTAATACTACTGATGCTACTGGTACTACCGCTATTGCTATTAATGCTATTACTAGTGATATCATTTTTTTCTACTGTGACTAATGTTTCAACTATGCCTAGGGGTATGAAGGTAAAATTTTCAAGGAATTTGGAGGGGGAGGGTGAACTGAATCAAAGCACACTGACTGAATGCAGGTTGTCAAGAGGGTGCAACAGCAATATCTTAGGAACAGTTTGGCGTGTGATGTTGAAACTAACGGGGCTTGTTGTGAGGGATGTTGAGCTAACCAAAAGAAAATATTTTTGTTCTAATGCTATTGCTTCTACTCATACTAGGCTACTACTACTACTGTTACTATTATTGCTATTTCTATTAATAGTACTACTACTAAAGCTTAGGCTGCTACTATTAATTCTACTGCTGTGACTACTACTACTGCTATTAAAACTAAGAGTATTAAGTTGAAAATGTTGGGATATATAGAAACTGTATGGAATTAAATCGAAACACACTATGCCCTTGAAGGTTTTGAAGTGTACATTGCTTCAAAAACGGTTGATGGTATTAAGCTGAAACTTTCAGCGTGTGTTTAAGAGGATGTTGAAGAAATCAAAGATGCTATGTGCATGCTGCTGCTAATGCGGCTATAACTAGGGTAAACTATGAGCAGATTGACTTTCAAAAAGTTGACAAATCAATATCTGAAGAACAATTTATATTATTAAGTTACACCTTTAAGGGTAAATTTGGGGGATTTTGAACTAGCCATAAGGCACTCTGCGTATACTTTTAATACTACTACTGGAGTTACTGTAACTAATGATGCTAAGGGTATTAAGGTGAAACTTTTAGGGAACGGTTAGAGGGAGTTTCAATTAAACGAAAAAACTGTATACACGCAGGTTTTCAAAAGGGTATATAAGTAATATCATAGGCAGCACTACTCTTAATAGCAAGAAATATGATTGAAGCTTTTGAAGGAGCTAATTCAACGCAAAATTAAAGTTCTGGTGCCCTTTTCAAAAGTAAAAAGAGACTGGAGGGCAAGCAGCCCTTCTCTCAATCCCAATCATTTTTCAAACACATCAAGTCAAATTTTGACCAGTAAAAAAAAACAACTAAATTTAAAGGCATTGTGTTTATGGTTGCCAATAAGACACCTCAGCAATATATAGAGAACGACTGGGGGTATTAAGTAGAAACTTTTGGGGCTACTACTATTACTACATCTGTTCTTACAATTTAAATGAACAAAAAGAGTGCAAGTGTATTCAAGTTGTCAAAGAGTATAGATAGATTACTACGAAAATAATATTAAGTTTTATTTCTCGGGTCAACTTCGGGAGGTATAAAATTAAATTAAACAATACTGTTTGTGCCAGGATTAAAAATTGTTGAAAAAGTTTCTCTAACATACAAATAGAAAGCCAAGCTATGAATTCTTATAGAAAAAACCGAAAAGATATAAAAATTATTTTTATTCCACGAAAAATACTATGTCAATAAAAAACGAACAGAAATTAATTTTAAAAGCTTTTTCCACTAAACAAGCTATTAAAGAAAAGTAAAGAGATCCATTAAGCCAAAAATGTTCAGGAATAAAGTCAAGCAATCTTCCAAGTGTAAAACTACCATAAATCATTATCAATAAATAAATGAAATTCAAAAGTAACAGAAATTAAAATAAATAGACGAGTCAAATTCAAAACACGCAAAAATTAACACGAGAAGGGTTGATAACCCCCACGCTTTCTCAAGACTAGAAAATAATTTGCGCTTTACTGAAAACAAATACGTTTTAAATATTTTCACTTTATTTACTTTAATAAATGAAAAATTTAAAGCTTTAAGGAATAAATATCAGTATATTTAGATTAACCTGACAATCCATGGTCATTTGTCTTTTTTTTAAGTAAAGTACAAATTATGTTCTGGTTATGAAAAGGCATGGGGGTTATCAGCCCTAATCATGATAATTTTTGCTCGTTTTGAGCTTGACTCGGGTATTTATTGTAATTTCTGTTCGTTTTGAGTTTCATTTATTTATTGATTGTGATTTGTGGTATTTTAACGCTTGGAAGGTTACTTGACTTTATTTCTGCTCATTTTTGGCTTAATGGAGCTCTTTACTTTTCTTTGAAAAACTTTTTGCGGAGAAAGATTTTCTTTTTAAGTTAATACCACAATACTTACTCATTATAATTTTACATATCTTTTCAGTCATATAATGTGTCCAATTTCGGTTGGGTGCCTTAGGTATATAACGACAGTTGCTTGGATTTAATTTTCTTCTTCGTTGGTTCTATTTTAATGGTTTTGGATTTTTAGCATTACTTTTATACCACGAGTTCTTTTTCTTTCTTTTCTTTACGCTTAGCCTACCTTTTCTGTTTCTACTTCGCACTTATTTCTCAGTTTGTTTCTAACAAAAACAGACTAGATGAGTTCCTTGCCAAATAGCTTGCATTTCTATTTTTAAATTTCTGAATTGGAAATTTTCCGTTTTCTGCTTTCACTCAATTTGGTCCTTAGACAAATTTATTCAAAAATTTAACCACATCTCTGTGTATACATTTAAAATAAGTACTGATCTCCACCTTCTTTCTGTTATCAAATCTTCCTAGTGGGTGATTTCGACAAGAAGATTCTTTCCCTTAGTAATTAAAATCATTTAAATAGCTTGTTTAATGCATTAATTTTCATGATGATGCAGAGATCTGGATTTAATTCCAAAAACACACTTTTTAATAGATCAAACCCCTACTGAGTCAATGATAACTTTTAAAATATATTAATACTTCTAGTGGACTAAATATCCGAATTGCTTCTAAATTACTCCAATCATCCCTTCACGTATAAAAAAAGAATATAATTAAATGGCTGGGAAAAGCAGGGTAATATCAGTTAGTGAACAGAAAAGGACAAAAGGACAAGTACAAAAAGGACAAAAGCAGATATTTCGACAAGGACCACCAACAAGACGTCTTCAGTTCTCATAAATAAAGAAGACGAAAAACTAGCTTTTTGAAGTAAAATCAAACAGAGCAGAATAAACAATGAATAAAAAAAACGGGCCATAATAAACGTAAGACCATTCACTACTCAGATTATGCAAGAATTTTCTTCTTAGGCATTGACTAGCTTGCCTGCTGGCCCAATCTTTACTAAAAGTGCGGTCAGAATATTTTAATTTAAACCGAGGAAAAATGTTATTTGAATCTTTTAATATGGAGCTGTTGTACATTGGGTTTATAAAAATATCTTCAATTGGCTATCTCTATTTAAAGCAAGGTCTCTATTTATGTATTTTTTAATTTTCTGGTATTTTCTCGTTTTTATCTTTGTTTGTTTGATTCATAGTTTCTTCTGCTTTGTTTAAGTTTACTTCAGAAGTTTCTTTTCCTTTTTTTAGGGGGGGGGGGGTACTGCAAACGGCTTGGCGGATATCCTTGTTAAAATATTTACTTTTGTTGTTTTTGTCTCTTTTCTGTCCACTGGCTAATATTACTCTCTTTTTCTCGGCTATTTAATTTTATTATTAATTTGCATTGTTTTCTTATTGTTTTTTTTTTTTAATGCTTGTTATATGGTTTATTTAATTGTTTTTCATCCACCATGTATAGGGAGTGTGGTCTTTGAATGTATTAAAATCATTCCGTCAGTAGAAAGGACCCTAAAGGTCGTGACATTACCACGTGGTTTATGGTCCTAATATGGGCATAGAGTCCCTAGGGGAGATGGATTTCTGAGAAATTGATTGCGTAATCAAAGTGTCTCAATGCCCTCTTTTTTCCAAGGTCGATTTGTTTGTTGTTTCTAGGTGTAATAACTCCAGGACGAAGGTTGCACATGCGCATTGAATTCTAACGGGAACAATGTTATTGATCTAGGACTCGAGGGGGAAGTGAATTTCCGAGAACTTGATTGCGTTATCGATCGTGAATGTCAAGGTGTCCAGAAATAGGAAACAGTATTTGATGTTGTTGTTGTTGTAAGTGCATGCTCGAGGCGAATGTTATGAGTTTCCAGAAATAGGAAACAGTTAGATCACACGTGACAGGTGATGTCAAGGTTGATTGATTGTCACGAAAGGGATATTAATTTGTTGTTTCTAAGGAGAATTATTGATTCAAGAAAGAGGAATTAATTTGTTGTTTCTAAGGGGAATTATTGATTCACGAAAGGGGACTTAATTTGTTGTTTCTAAGGGGAATTATTCATTCAAGAAAGGGGAATTAATTTGCTGTTTCTATGGGGAAGGTGGGGATGAGATATATTGATTGCGTAATCGAAGGGAGAGAATTCCCTAGAAATTGATTACATAATCGGTAGAAACCTATCAGGAGCTCGTGACGGGAATCAATTTATTAGCATAGAATGACTTAATCAGCTAGGACAAATGGATTTCTGAGAAATTTATTACATAATTCGTAGAACCCTATCAGAAGGTCATGACTGGAATCCATTTATGTGCATAGAATGACGTAATCAACTAGGACAAATGGATTTCTGAGAAATTGATTACATAATCAGTAGAACCCTATCAGAAGGTCATGACGGGAATCCATTTATGGACATAGAATGACGTAATTGAATAAGACAGTTGGATTTCTGAGAAATTGACTACATAATCGGTAGAACCCTATCAGGAGGTCCTGACGGGAATCCATTTATGGGCATAGAATGACGTAATCAACTATACAGTTTTTTGGTTACCTCGACACCAAGAAATACTTTTCAAAGACCATTTCAGAGCAAGTTATTTTCTTAATGTCCCTCCTAAACCCATTTTCCAACTTGAAGTACTTATCTTTTTCAACCACAACTATACTTTACAGCTTTTTGGATACCTCAACACCAAGAAATACTTTTCAAAGATCATTTCAGAGCAAGTTACTTTCTTAATTTGCCTCCTAAACCCATTTTCCAACTTGAAGTACTTATATATTTTACCCACAACTATACTTTAAACCGTTTTGGATACTTCAACACAAAGAAATACTTTTCAAAGACCATTTCAGATATCGTTACTATCCTTATTTACCTCATAAACCCATTTTCAAACTTGAAGTACTTATCTTTTTTACCCTCAACTATACTTTACAGCTTTTTGGATACCTCAACACCAAGAAATATTTTTCAAAGTCCATTTCAGAGCAAATTACATTCTTAATGTCCCTCCTAATAACATTTTCCAACTTGAAGTACTTATCTTTTTCACCCACAACTATACTTTACAGCTTTTTGGATACCTCAACACCAAGAAATACTTTTCAAAGACCATTTCAGAGCAAGTTACTTTCTTGATGTCCCTCCTAAGCCCATTTTTCAACTTGAAGTACTTAGCTTTTTCACCGACAACTATACTTTACAGCTTTTTGGATACCTCAACACCAAGAAATACTTTTAAAATACCATTTCAGATCAAGTTACTTTCTTAATTAACATCATAAAACCATTTTCCTACTTTAAGTAATTATCTTTTTAACCCACAAATATAAATTAAAGATTTTTTGATAAATCAACACCAAGAAATACTTTTCAAAGACCATTTCAGTACAAGTTACTTTCTTAATGTCCATACTAAACCCATTTTCAAAAATGAAGTACTAATCTATTTCACAAAGAACCATAATTAACAGCTTTTTAGATACCTCAAGACCAAGAAATAATTTTCAAAGACCATTTCATAGCAAGTTAATTCCTTAATGTCCCCCCCCACAACTATACTTTACAGCTTTTTGTATACATCAACACCAATAAATAATTTCCAAATAAAATATCAGAGCAAGTTATTTTCTTAATGTCCCTCTTAAACCCATTTTCCAACTTGAAGTACTTATCTTTTTCACCCACAACTATACTTTACAGCTTTTTGGATACCTCAACACCAAGAAATACTTTTCAAAGACCATTTCCGAGCAAGTTACTTTCTTAATGTCCCTCCTAAACCCATTTTCCAACTTGAAGTACTTATCTTTTTCACCCTCAACTATACTTTTCAGCTTTTTGGATACCTCAAAACCAAGAAATACTTTTCAAAGACGAATTCAGAGCAAGTTACTTTCTTAATGTCCCTCCTAAACCCATTTTCCAACTTGAAGTACTTATCTTTTTCACCCACAACTATACTTTACAGCTTTTTGGATACCTCAACACCAAGAAATACTTTTCAAAGAGCATTTCAGAGCAAGGTACATTCTTAATTTTCCTCCAAATCAAATGTTCCATATGTTAGTACTTATCTTTTTGTACCTCAACTATACTTACATATTTTCGTATACCTCAACACCAATAAATACATTTCACAGTCCATTTCGGAACAAGTTAATTTCTTACTGTCCTTCCTCAACTCATTTTCCAACTTGAAGTACTTATCTTTTTCTCCCGCAACTATACTTTACAGCTTTATGGATAGGTCAACACCAAGAAATATTTTCAAAGACAATTTAAGAGCAATTTGGTTTATTAATGTCCCTCCTCAACTCATTTTACAACTTGTAACACTTATGTTTCACCCACACAAACACTTTACAGCTTTTTGTATAACTCCACAATCAGAAATACTTTTCAAATACAATTTCGGAGCAAGTTACGTTCTTTATGGCATTACTAAACAAACTTATCGGCATTAAGTTCTTATTGTTTTCACAAACAACCATACTTGACTGCTTTTTGGTTAGTTCACCACTAGTAAATACTTTTAAATTTCTATGTCAGATCTAATATCTTTCTTAATGTCACTCCTAAATCCATTTTCCAGCTTGAATTAGACTTCCAATTCCGACTAACTTTTACTTAAAAGCCCTTTACTTACCTCAACACAAATCAATAATTTTCAATGACCATTTCAGAGAAAGTTGCATTCTTAATGTCGCTCCTAAACCCATTTTCCAGCTTGAAGTACTTTTCTTTTTCCCTCTCAACTATACTGTACAGCTTTTTGGTTACCTCAACACCAAGAAATACTTTTCAAATAACATTTCAGAGCAAGTAACTTTCTTAATATCCCTCCTAAACCTATTTTACAACTTGAAGTACTTATCTATTTCACACTCAACTATTTTATCCAGCTTTTTGGATATCTCAACACCAAGAAATGCCTTTCATAGAACATTTCACACCAAGTCTCTATCATAATTTTACTACTAACACCATGTTACAAGAGGGAGTACTTATCTTTTTCACCATACACCATTATTTGCAGCTTTTTGGATACTAAAAACCAATGAATAACTCTTCAATTTCCTTTTCAGAGAAATTTCCTTTCTTTATGTCTATTCTAAACACTTTTTCCGAATTGATGTACTTATCTTTTTCACCAACAACTATACTTTACAGCTTTTTGGATACCTCAACAACAAGAAATACTTTTCAAAGACCATTTCAGAGCAAGTTACTTTCTTAATGCCCCTCCTAAAGTCATTTTTCCAACTTGAAGTACTTATCATTTTCCCAATAAACTATACTTTATAGCTTTTTGGATGCCTCAACACCAAGAAATAATTTTCGAGGAACATTTTAGAATAAGTTACTTACTTAATCCCACTCCTAAAAACATTTTCCCCCGTGAAGTACTTTTCAATGTCACCCTAAAATATAGTTGACTGCTTTTTGGATATCACAAAACCAATAAACACTATCCTAAATCCATGCCGAAGCAAGTTACATACTATTGGACTCGCTTAAACTCCTATTTAAAATGGAAGTACTTATCTTTTTCACCCTCAAAAATACTTTACAGCTTTTTGGTTATCTCAACACCAGTAACTACCTCTCAAAGAAACGGCCTTATCAAGGTTCGGTGTGAATGAACCACCTAACCATGTGTTCCGAATAAAAGTACTTATTTTTTAAATTCAAAACTATACTTTACCGCTATTTGGATATCTCAAGCCCAGGACATACTTTTCAAAGACCATTTCAGAGCAAGTTACTTACTTAATGTCCCTCCTAAACCAATTTTCCAACTTGAAGTACTTATATTTTTCACCCACAACTGTACTTTACAGCTTTTTGGTTACCACAACCACAAGAAATACTTTACAAATACCAATTAAGAGCAATTTCCGTTAATTCTTGACCTACACAACAATATTTCAAAATTGATGTAATAATCATTTTTAAAAAAACCGATACATGAAAGATTTTATGATACATAATAACAAACAAATAATTTTAATAGACCATTTCAGAACAAGTTCCTATCTTACTGTCCCTCCTAAACCCATTTTCCAACTTGAAGAACTTATCTTTTTCACTCTCAACTGTACTTTACAGCTTTTTGGATACCTCAAACCCAGAAAATACTTTTCAAAGACAATAACATAGAACGAAACTATATAAATGAACCTCAAAAAAAAAATATGACACATTACTTAATAATCTAAGTAAAACTCCAATCAACAGTACAGCTTTTTTGATACCTCACCACCAAGAAATAATTTTCAAAAGACATTTCAGAGCAAGTTACTTTCTTAATGTCCCTTCTAAATTCATTTTCCAACTTGAAACACTTATCTTTTTCATCCAAAACTATACTATACTGCTTTTAGGACACCCCAACACCAAGAAATACTTTTCAAAGACCATTTCAGAGCAAGTTACTTTATTAATCTCCCTACTAAGCTTCAATTCCAACTTGAAGTACTTATCTTTTTCACACATAACAATACTGTACAGCTTTTAGGTTAACTCATCACAGAGAAACACCCTTGATTGACAATTTTAGTACAAGTTCCTGTCTTATTACTCCTTCAAAGCCCACTTTACAAGATGAAGTACTTATCTTTTTCACCCAAAACTATACTTTACAGCTTTTTGGATACCTCAACACCAAGAAATACTTTTCAAAGACCATTTCAGAGCAAGTTACTTTCTTAATGTCCCACCTAAACCCATTTTCCAACTCGAAGTACATATGTTTATCACCCACAACTATACTTTACAGCTTTTTGGATACCTCAACACCAAGAAATACTTTTCAAAGACGATTTCAGAGCAAGTTACTTTCTTAATGTCCCTCTTAAACCCATTTGCCAACTTGGAGTACTTATCTTTTTCACACAGAACTATACTTTACAGCTTTTTGGATACCTTAACACCAAGAAATACTTTGCTATGACCATTTCAGAGAAAAGTAATTTCTTAATGTCCATCTTAAACCCATTTTTCAAATTCAAGCACTTATCTTTTTCACTAACAACTACACTTTACAGCTTTTTTGGATACATCAACACCAAAAAACACTTTTCAAAGACCATTTCAGAGCAAGTTACTTTCTTAATGTCCCTCCTAAACCCATTTTTCAACTTGAAGAACTTATCTTTTTGATCCAAAACTATACTTTACAGCTTTTAGGATACCTCAACACCAAGAAATACTTTTCAAAGACCATTTCAGAGCAATTTACTTTCTTAATATACCTCCTAAACCCATTTTTCAACTTGAAGTACTTATCTTTTTCATCCAAAACTATACTTTACAGCTTTTAGGATACCGCAACCCCAAGAAATACTTATCAAAGACCATTTCAGAGCACGTTACTTTCCTAATGTCCCTCCTAAACCCATTTTCCAGCTTGGAGTACTTTTGTTTTTCACCCACAACTATACTTTACAGCTTTTTGGATACCTCAATAACAAGAAATACCTTTCAAATACCATTTCAGAGCAAGTTACTTTCTTAATGTCCCTCTTAAACCCATTTTTAAACTTGAAGTACTAATCTTTTTCACACAAAACTATACTTTACAGCTTTTTGGATACCTCATAAAAAAGAAATTTTTTTAAATGGCTATTTTAGAGCAGGTTACATCATTACCGTCACACATAAACCCCAGGATCCACCTAGAAGTAACAATATTCGTCCCAATACCCTATACTTTACAGCATTTTAGATCTCTCAACACCTAGATATAATTTACTCTGACAATTTCCGAGCAAGTTACATTCTTAATGTCCCTCCTACACCCATTTTCCAACTTGAAGTACTTAGATTTTCATCCACAACTATACTTTACAGCTTTTTGGATACCTCAACAAAAAAAATACCTTTCAAAGACCATTTCAGAGCAATTTACTTTCTTAATGTCCCTCTTAAACCCATTTTTAAACTTGAAGTACTAATGTTTTTCACTCACAACTATACTTTACAGCTTTTTGGATACCTCAACACAAAGAAATACTTTTGAAAGACTATTTCAGAGCAAGTTACTTTCTTAATGTCCCTCCTCACCCTATTTTCAAACTTGAAGTACTTATGTTTTTGATCCTAAACTATACTTTACAGCTTTTTTGGTACCTCAACACTAGGACATACTTTTCAAAAGACCATTTTAGTGCAAGTTCCTTTCTTAATGTCCCTCCTAAACCCATTTTCCAACTTGAAGTACTTATCTTTTTCACCCACAACTATACTTTACAGCTTTTTTGATACCTCATCATCAGGAAACACTTTTCAAAGACGATTTCAGATAAGATTACTTTTTTAATGTCACTCTTAAATACACTTTTCAACTCGAAGAACTTATGTTTTTCAACCTCAACTATACTTTAAAGCCATTTTGATACCTCAACACCCATAGATAATTTTCAAAGAAAATTTCAGAGAAACTTACTGTATAACTATACATTATAATCAAAATTTAAAACGTTAAGTACAGATAGTTTTCAACCACAACTATAATGTACAGCTTTTCGGTCACATCAAAAAATAGAAATAATCTTCGTATACAATTTCATAGAAAAGTCATTTCTTACTATAAATCCGAAATCAATTTTCAAACTTTAAGTAACTACCTTTTTCATCCAAAACTATACTATACAGCTTTTAGGTTACCTAAACACAAAGAAATACTTTTAAAAGACCATTTCAGATCAATTTAATTTCTTAATGTACCTCCTAAACCCATTTTCCAGCTTGAAGTACTTATCTTTTTCACCCACAACTATACTTTACAGCTTTTTGGATACCTCAACACCAAGATAAACTTTTCAAAGACTATTTAAGAACAAAGTATTTTCTTACTATCGCTCCTAAAGTATTTTTACTAATAGAATTACTTATGTTTGTAACATACAACTATGTTTTAGAGATTTGTTTATACCTTAACAAAAAGAAATACTTTTCAAATACCATTTAAGAGCAAATTACTTTCTTAATATCCCTCCTAAATCCCATATTCAGCTTAAAGTAGTTTTCCAATCCCCCCACAATTTTACATTTAAGCTTTTTAGATACCTCAACACAAATAAATACTTTTCAAAACGCATTTCAGAGCAAGTAACTTTCTTAGTGTCCCTCCTCAACCAATTTTACACCTTGGAGTACATATCTTTTTCACACACAACTATACTTTACAGCTTTTTGGATACCTCAATACCAAGAAATACTTTACAAAGACCATTTAAGAGCAAAGTACTTTCTTAATGTCCCTCTTAAACACATTTTTTAAATTGAAGTACTTATCTTTTTCACCCACAACTATACTTTAAAGCTTTTTGGATACCTCAACACCAAGAAATACTTTTCAAAATACATTTCAGAGAAAGTTACTTTCTTAATATCCATCCTAAACCCATTTTCCAACTTGAAGTACATATCTTTTTCACCCAAAACTATACTTTACAGCTTTTCGGATACATCAACACCAAGAAATACTTTTCAAAGACCATTTCAGAGCAAGTTGTGTTCCTAATATACCTTCTACACCCATTTTTCAACTTTAAGAACTTATCTTTTTTATCCAAAACTGTTATTTCCAGCTTTTAGGATACCACAACAACAAGAAATAGTTTTAAAAGACAATTCCATATTACGTTAATTTCATAATGTCCATCCTACGCCCATTTTACACCTTGGAACACTTACCTTTTTCATCGACAGCTATTTTTTACAGCTTTTCAGAAACTTCAATACAAAGAAATACTTTTCAAAGATAATTTCAGGGCAACTTACTTTCTTAACTTCTCTCCTAAACCCATTTTTCAGCTTGAAGAACTTTTATTTTTCACTCACAACCATACTTTGCAGCCTTTTGGATACCTCAACACCAAGAAATACTTTTCAACGACCATTTCAGAGCACGTTATTTTGTTAATATCCCTACTAACCTCTTTTTACAAATTGAAGTACTTATCGGTTTCAACCCTAACAATGCATAACAGATTTTTGGATACCTCAACAAAAAGAAATACTTTTAACAGACAATATCAGAGAAATGTACTTTCTGAATATCACTTCTACACCCATTTTCCAACTTGAAGTACTGAGATTTTCAAACACCAATTACATTTTAAATCTTTTTGGATACATCAACACCAAGAAATACTTTTCTAATACCCTGTCAGAGCATGTTCCTTTCTTAATGTCCCTCCAAAAGCCATTTTTCAACTTGGAGTACTTATCTTTTTCACTCTCAACTATACTATAAAGCTTTTTGTATACCTCAACACCAAGACAACATTTTCAAAGACCATTTCAGAGCAAGATATTTACTTAATTTTCCTCATAGGCACTTTTTACGACTTGAAGACGTTATATTTTTCACCCACAACTATACTTTACAGCTTTTGAATACCCCAACACCAAGAAATACTTTTCAAAGACTATTTCAGAGCAAATTACTTTCTTAATTTCCCTCCTACACACATTTACCAACTTGAATTACTTATCTTTTTCACCCACAACTATGCTTTATAGCTTTTCGGATACCTCAACACCAATAAATACATATCAAATACCATTTCAGAGCTCGTTACTTTCTTAATGTCCCTACTCAACCCATTTCCAAACTTGAAGTAATTATCTTTTTCATCCAAAACTATACTTTACTGCTTTTTGTACACCTCAACACCAAGAAATACTTATCAAAGACATTTCAGAGAAAGTTCCTTTCCTAATGTCCCTCAAAAACCAATTTTCCGAATTGGAGTACTTTTGGTTTTCTCACATACCTATACATTCCAGATTTTTGGAGACTTCAAAACCTAGAAATACTTTTCAAAGACCATGTCAGAGCAAGTTACTTTCTTAATATTACTACTAACTCCCTTGTCCAGCTTCGAGTAGTCTCCCAATCCCGCCAAAATTTTGCATAAAAGCTATTTAGATACCTCAACACCAAGCAATACCTTTCAATGACCATTTCAGAGAAAATTACATTCTTAATGTCCCTCCTAAACCCATTTTCCAAGCTTGAAGTACTTATCTTTTTCACCCACAACTATACTTTACAGCTTTTTGGATACCTCAACACCAAGAAATACTTTTCAAAAGACATTTCAGAGCAAGTTACTTTCTTAATGTCCCTCCTAAACCCATTTTCCAGCTTGAAGTACTTATCTTTTTCACCCACAACTATACTTTACAGCTTTTTGGATACCTCAACACCAAGAAATACTTTTCAAAGACGCATTTCAGAGCAAGTTACTTTCTTAATGTCCCTCCTACACCCATTTTCCATCTTGAAGTACTTATCTTTATCACCAACAACTAGACTTTACAGCTTTTCGGATACCTCAACACCAAGAAATACTTTTCAAAGACCATTTAAGATCAAGTTACTTTCTTAATGTCTCTCCTACACCCAGTGTCCAAAGTGAATTACTTTCCATTTTAACAAACAACTCTGCTTTACAGCTTTTTGGATACCTGACCAAAATTAAATACTTAACATTATACATTCCAGTGCAAGCTACATACCCATTGTCCTTTCTAAACTCATATTGCATCATGATATTCTTAACTATGCCACCCTAAACAATTACATTAAATATTTATGGTTACCTCAACACAAAAATAGAGTTTTCAATGTCCTTTTCAGAGAAAGCTACTTACTTAATATTCCTCCTCAAACTATTTTCCAACTTGAAGTACTTATCTTTTTAAACCACAACTATACTTTACAGCTTTTGGGTTAGCTCATCACCAAGAAATACTTTTCTAAGACCATTTCAGAGCAAGTTACTTTCTTAAAGTCCGACCTAACCCAATGGTCCAACTTGTAGGACAGATCTTTTTCACCCAAATCTATACTTTAAAGCTTTTAAGACAGCTTAACTCCAATGAAAATCAAAACAAAGTCAATTTCAGAGCTAGTTACATTCTTTCTGTCCATTCTCAGCCCATTTTCCGAGATGGAGTACTAATCTTTTCCACCATATACTATACTATACAAATTTTAGGATAACTCAACTCCACGAAATACTTTACAAATACCCTTTATGTACACGTTTCTTTCTTAATGTCCCTCCTAAACCCATTTTCCAGCTTGAAGTACTTATCTTATTCACTCACAACTATACTTTACAGCTTTTAGGATGCCTCAACATCAAGAAATACTATTAAAATACTATTTAATAGAAAGTTACTTTCATAATATCCCTCATAAACCCATGTTTAGACTTTAAATACTTATTTTCTTTACCCACCACTATACTTTACAGCTTTTAGGATACCTCAACAACAATAAATACTATTCAAACACCTTTTCAGATAAATTTAATTTCTTACTACCCCTCCTAAGCACATTTCCCAACTGGAAATGCTTATATAGTTCACCCACAACAATACTTTTCAGCTGTTAAGATGCCTCAATGCCAAGAAAAACTTTTCAAGGACCATATCAGAACAATTTAATGACTTAATAACCCTCCTAAATCCATTTTCTAACTTGAAGTACTTATCTTTTTAACCCACAGCTATACTTTACAGATTTTTGGATACCTCAACACCAAGAGATACTTTTCAAAGACCATTTCAGATCAAGTTACTTTCTTAATGTCCCTCCTAAACACATATTGCAACATAAAATACTTATCTTTTTCACACAATACTATACTTTACAGCTTTTATTATACCTCAACACCAATAAATAATTTTCAAGCACTATTTCAGAACAATTAGCAGTCTTACTATCAGTCCTACACTAATTGTACAACTTTAAGCACCAATCTTTTTCACCCAACACTATACTATACAGCTTATAGTATACAACTACAAAAAGAAATGAATTTCAAAGAACAATGCAGAACAAGTTACTTTCGTAGTGTCACTCATAAGCCCATTTTCCAACTTGAATTACTTATCTTTTTCACACCAAACAATACTTTACAGCTAGTATGATGCCTCAACACCAAGAAATACTTTTCAAAGACCATTTCAGAACACGCTACTTTCTTAATGTCCCTCCTAAACCCATTTTCCAAGCTTGAAGTACTTATCTTTTTCACCCACATCTAGACTTTACAGCTTTTTAGATACCTCAACACCTAGAAATACTTTTCAAAGATCAGTTCAGAACAAGTTACTTTCTTAATGTCCCTTCTAACCCCATTTTCCATGTTTAAGTACTATTTCTTTTTCTCACAAAACTATAGTTTTCAGCTTTTGAGATAACTCACCACCAAGAAATACTTTTCAACGACCATTTCAGAGCACGTTACTGTCTCAATGTTCCTCCTAAACCCATTTTCCAAGCTTGAAGTACTTATCTTTTTCACCCAAAACTATACTTTACAGCTTTTAGGATACCTCAACACCAAGAAATACTTTTCAAAGACGCATTTCAGAGCAAGTTCTTTTCTTACTGTCCCTCATAAACCCATTTTACAACTTGAAGTACTTATGTTTTTCACTCCAAACGATACTTTACAGATTTTAGGATACCTCAACACCAAGAAATAATCTACAAATACCATTTAAGAGTAAATCACTTTCTTAATGTCACTCCTAAACCCATTTTACAAGTTGAAGTACTTATCTTTTTCACCCACAACTATACTTTACAGCTTTTAGAATACCTCAACACCAAGAAATACTTTTCAAAGACCATTTCAGAGCAAGTTACTTTCTTAAACACCATCTTAAACCAATTTTACAACTTGAAGCAATTATCTTATTGTACCAAAATTTTACTTTATAACTTTGTTGTTACCTAATCACCAAGAAATACTTTTCAAAGACCATTTCAGAGCAAGCTCCTTTCTTAATGTCCTTCCTAAACTGATATTATAAGTTGAAGTACTGATTTATTTCCCACACCACTATACTTTAAATCCTTTAGGATACCTCAACACCAAGAAATGCTTTTCAAAGACCATGTCGGAACAAGTTGTTTTCTGAATGTCACTTCTACGCTCATTTTCTAACTTGAATTACTTATATTTTTAACCAAAAACTATAAATTACATCGTGTAATATGCATCACCCCCAATGAAATAATTTTTAAAGTCTATTTCAGAAAAAGCTGGATTTTTAATGGCCCTCCTAAACCCATTTTACAAGTTGAAATACTTATATTCCTCAACCACCACATTACTTTTCTGGTTTTAAAATAACTCAAAACCAAGAAATATTTTTCAAAGACCAGTTAAGAGCACGTTAATTTCTTAATGTCCCTCTTACACCCATTTTACAACTTGAAGTACATATCTTTTTCACCCAAAATTATACTTTACAGCTTTTATGTTACCTCAACACCGAGAAATAATTTTCAATGACCATTTCAGTGTAAGTTAGATTCTTATTGTCCCTCCTAACCCCATTTTCCAACTTGAAGTAGTTATCATTTTTAAACACGAGAATTCAGGTTTTAAAATTCTTTAACACCAAGAAATACTTATCAAATACCAGTTCATAGCACGTTACTGTCTTAATTTCCCTCTTAAACCCATTTTACAACTTAAAGTACTTATCTTTTTGACCCAAAACTATACTTTACCGCTTTTAGGATACCTCAACACCAAGAAGTACTTTACAAAGAACATTTCAGAGCAAGTTACTTTCATAATATCCTTCCCAAACTAATTTTAAAAGGTGAAGTGGTTATATTTTTAACCCAAAACTATACTTTACAGATTTTGGATAACTCAATACCAACAAATAATTTTAAAAGAACATTTCAGATCAAGTTGCATTATTTAGTTACCTCATAAACCCATATTAAAACTTGAAGTACTTATATTTCTCAACCACAACAATAGTTTAAAGGTATTAGGATAACTCAACATCAATAAATGCATTTCTAATTCCCTTTCTGATAAATTTTTTTACTGTTTGTTACTTTCATGCTAATTTTCCAACTTGAAATACTTTTATTTTTCACCCAAAACAATACTTTACATCGTGTAGGATACCTCAACACCAATGAAAATACCATATTAGAACAGGCTAATTTCAGATTGTCCAGCCCAAACCAATTTTTCAATTTTTAGTAATTATCTTTTTACACCCACAACTATACTTTACAGATTTTAGTATACACCAAAACCAAGAAATACTTTTCGAACACCAATTCAGAGCATGTTACTTTCTTAATGTCCCTCCTAAACCCATTTTACTTGTTGTATTTCATATCTTTTTCCCTAACAACATTACATTACATCATTTAGGGGGCCTCCACCCCTAGAAATACCTTCCAAAGACCTTTTCATTGCAAGTCACTTTCTTTATGTCCCTCCTAAACCCATTTTCCAACTTGAAGTACTTATCTTTTTCTCCAACAACTAAACGTTACAGCTTATAGGGTAAATCGTCACCAAGCCATACATTTCAAAAGACCATTTCAGACCAAGATACTATCATACTTTCACTCCTAAAGCCATTTTATAAGTTAAAGTAATTATTTTTTTCATCTAATACTAAATTTTACAGCTTTTAGCATGCCTCAACACAGAGAAATACTTTTCAAAGAACATTGAAGACCACGTTGGATTCTTAATTTCCCATCTAAACCCATTTTACAACTAGACATCAGTATCATCCTAAACCACACGGTTACAACTTTTAGAATACATCAACACCAAGAAATACGTTTCAAAGACCATTTCAGAGCAAGTTATATTCTTAATATCCCTCCTAAACCAATTTTACAACTTGAAGTACTTATCTTTTTCACCCAAAACTATACTATACAGCCTTTAGGATACCTCAACACCAAGAAGTACTCTTTAAAGAAAATATCAGAGCAATTTACTTTCTTAATATTATTACCAAGCTAATTTTAAAACTTGAAGTGATTATCTTTTTCACTCAAAAGTATACTTTAATGATTTTGGATACCACAACACCAACAAATAAATTTAAAATACCAATGAAGAGCAATTTATTTTCTTTAGGTCCCTCCTAAACCCATTTTACAAGTTGAAGTACTAATATTTTTCAACCCACACTATAATTAAAAGCTTTTAGGACTCCTCAATACCAAGAAGTACTTTTCAAAAATCATGTCTGGGCAAGGTAAAGTATTACTATCCCTTATACCCTCCTTTTCATAGTTTTATTGCTATTTCAATTTCACCCAAAACATAAGTTAGCAGCATTTAGTATGTATAAAAAAAACGAAATACTTTCATAATTCAATATAATAGCAGGATACTGTCCGTGTATCCCCTTAAAAGACACTATAAAAGGCTGACTAACTATCTCTTAAACAATCCATAATACTATTAATATTTTAGTGGTCCACTTCCCAAAGAATATAAATAAATACTACAAAAATTTGCAAGACTCATAATTATTGTCCCTAATAACACAATTTTACAAGTAGTAGAAATTACATATATAAAAAACCCATATAAATTACAGATTTTAGGGGACCTCAACACCCAACAATACTTTTCAAAGACCATTTCAGAGGAAGTGACATTCTTAAGGTCCACCCGAAACCCATATGACAACTTGAAGTTCTTATAAATTTCACCCAAATCTATACGTAAAAGATTGTAGGATACATAAACAACAAGAAATAACATCAAAGAACTTTATGAGTGTAAGTTACTATCTTAATGACCCTCCTAAACCCATTTTATAGGTTGAAGTACTTATCTTTTTCACCCAAAACTATACTTTACAGCTTATAGGATACCTCAACACCAAGAAATACTTTCCAAAGACCATTTCAGAGCAAGTTAATTTCTTAGTGTCCCTCCTAAACCCATTTTACAAGTTGAAGTACTTATCTTTTTCTCACAAATCTATACTTTACAGCTCTTAAGACTCCTCAACACCAATAAATAATTTTCAAAGACAATGTATGGGAAATTTAAAGACTTTATGTCCCTCCTACAACCTGTTTCCAAAACTTAGGGCAAACTTATTTCCCCCAACACTATACTTTACATAATTTGATAAATCTAAAAACAACGAAAAACATTTAAAAGATCATAACTGAGAACGTTGATGTCCTAATGTCCATCATAAACACATTTTACAAGTTGAAGTACTTATCTTTTTCATCCACTTCAATCCTTTACTTCTTTTAGGATACCGACATACCAAGTAATTCTTTTAAAAAACTAATTCATAGCAATTTAAAGTCTTATTGTCCCTCCAACACCCATTTTCCAACTTGATTTTATAGTCATTTTCACCCACAACTATTAATTTCATCATTGTTTATTCAACAACTCCTAGAAATAATCTTTATTGAACTTTACTTTACAATTAACATTAGTAATGTCCCCTCAAACACCCAATATCCATCTAGTGGTACATATCTAAAACACCACCAACTTTACGTTACAGAATATAAGAAAAATATACTAAAAGAATATATATAATATGTCCAGTACATTGCTCTTTAACTTATTAATGCCACACTTAAACCCTATGTCCAACCTGAATTTCTCATCTTTTTCATACTCCACTATACCATAGATAGTTTAGGATACCTCGTCACCAATGAAATATTTTAGAAGACCATTTCAAAGAAATTGAATCTCTTAATGTCCCTCCTAACACCATCCTATAAGTTGAAGAACATATATTTTTCATCCAAAACGATGCTTTACAGATTTTTGGATACCACTACGCCAAGAAACACATTCCAAAGACCATGTCAGAGCAATGTAATATCTTTAAGTTCCTCATATACTCATTTTCTAAGTTGAAGCAATATTCTCCTTTACCAACACCTATAATTTACAACTTTCTGGATACCTCAACACCAAGAAATACTTAGGTTAGGCTAGATTAAATTAGGTTAGATTAGGTTAGGTTATTCTACGTACGCTTTACTTAGGTTAGGTTAGGTGAAAGACAGGCAAAAGGTTAGGTGAATGGTTAGGTTAGGATAGACTAGATTAAGTTAGGTTAGGTTAAGTTAGCCTACGTACGCACGCGTACGTAGGTTAGCCTACGTTTAAGCAGCGACATTAAGAACGTAACTTGTTCTGAAATGGTATTTGGAAATTATTTCTTGGTGTTGAGGCATCATACAAGATGTAAAGTATTGTTTTGGGTGAAAAAGATAAGTACTTCAAGTTAGAAAATGAGCTTAGGAGGGACATTAAGTAAATAACTAGCTCTGACATGGTCGATGAAATTTATTTCGTGGTGTTGAGGGATCACCCACGGGGTCAATGTGACTGGTGGGTGAAAAGATAACTACGCCAAGTTGAAATATGAGTTGAGGCTAGCTATATAGAATGGAGCGTTATTAGACATGGTGTTTGAAAAGTATTTATTGGTGTTGAGGTATCCAAAAAGCTGTAAAGTATAGTTGTGGGTGAAAAAGATAAGTACTTCAAGTTGGAAAATGGGTTTCGGAGGACATTAAGAATGTTACTTGCTATGAAATGTTCTTTGAAAAGTATTTCTTGGTGTTGAGGTATCCAAAAAGCTGTAAAGTATAGTTGTGGGTGAAAAAGTTAAGTACTTAAAGTTGAAAAATGGGTTTAGGAGGGACATTAAGAAAGTAACTTGCTCTGAAATGGTCTTTGAAAAGTATATCTTGGTGTTGAGGTATCCAAAAAGCTGTAAAGTATAGATGTGGGTGAAAAAGTTAAGTAATTCAAGTTGGAAAATGGGTTTAGTAGAGCCATTAAGAAAGTAACTTGCTCTGGAATGATCTTTGATAAGTATTTCTTGGTGTTGAGGTATCCAAAAAGCTGTAAAGTATAGTTGTGGGTGAAAAAGATAAGTACTTCAAGTTGGAAAATGGGTTTAGGAGGGACAGTAAGAAAGTAACTTGCTCTGAAATGGTCTTTGAAAAGTATTTCTTGGTGTTGAGGTAAGCAAAAAGCTGTAAAGTACAGTTGTGGGTGAAAAAGATACGTGCTTCAAGTTGGAAAATGGGCTTAGGAGGGAAATTAAGAAAGTAACTTGTTCTGGAATTATCTTTGAAAAGTTTTTCTTGGTGTTGATGTATTCAAAAGCTGTAAATTACAGTTGTGGGGGAAAAAAATATGTATTTCAATTTGAAAAATGGGTGTAGCAAGGACATTAAGAATATAACTTGCTCTGAAATGGTCTTTGAAAAGTATTTCTTTGTCTTGAGGTATCCAAAAAGCTGTAAAGTATAGTTGTGGGTGAAAAAGATAAGTACTTCAAGTTGGAAAATGGGTTTAGGAGGGACATTAAGAAAGTAACTTGCTCTGAAATGGTCTTTGAAAAGTATTTCTTGGTGTTGAGGTATCCAAAAAGCTGTAAAGTATAGTTGTGGGTGAAAAAGAT